>NC_080170.1:101950208-102220976 GCF_950295315.1 Erinaceus europaeus
GCCTATCTTGGGGCAATAATAAACTGTACATGTATGAAAACAACAGTCTTGAGGTCATTATTTCTCCTAATAAAGTGAAAGCACATTATCTGAGTCTTTGTACCTATATGGGAAATGAGGGCCACTTCTCTGTCAGAGTGTCCATGTAGCTCAGCTGTGATGGCTGGTCCATGTTACTAATGTGACTTGATCTCATTCTTGCAGAGCTGGGGACTCACATGTGCACAGTCTCACTGCTCAGGGTGACTTTTTTCATTCAGAGTGTTACAGAGACAGAGAGAGCACCACACCACAGCACCTCCCACCTGGTGCAGAGTTTCAGCCTGGGCTGCACATGCAGCAAGCTGAACACCCTACCCAGTGAGCTCTCTCTACAGCTCCACTAAAATGATTTTTTAAAGCTTCTCATAGTATATGATTCTAGGTAACAAGATCATCCACTATTTGTCCTCTTTCTGACTTACCACACTTATAATGCCTTCTGATTCCATCTAAGATGAAGCAAAATAGATGACTTCACCATTTTAACAGCTGAGTATTATTCCATTGGGTAAATATACCACAGTTTTTCTAGCCAGTGATCTGTCATTTGACATCTAGGTTGCTTCCAAGGTTGTGCTATTACAAACTGAACTGCTATGAATGAACAAGACTTTGAAAATGTAGACTAAAGGAGGACTTAAAGGGTGTTGAATTGTTATATGGAAAATTGAGATTCCATGATCATGGAATCTTAATTGCAGGACATTATTTTTATCACATAGCTGTTATGATGTAATCAACCAATCTTTCCATCGTTGGGTTTTTAGACCACTTCCACTTTTTCAATATTATTACTAATGTTTTTTTCTTTATTTAAGAAAGGAGACATTAACAAAACCATAGAATAAGAGGGATACAATTCCACACAATTCCCATAATCCGATCTCCACATCCCACCCCCTCCCTTGATAGCCTTCCCATTCTCTATCTCTCTGGGAGTATGGATCCAGGGTCGTTGTGGGTTGCAGAGGGTGGAAGGTCTGGCTTCTGTAATTGCTTCCCCACTGAACATGGGCGTTGACTGGTCGATCCATACTCCCAGTCTGTCTCTCTCTTTCCCTAGTAGGGTGGAGCTCTGAGGAAGTGGAGCTCCAGGACACATTGATGGGGTCGTCTGTCCAGGGAAGTCTGGTCAGCATCTCGCTGGCATCCGGAACCTGGTGGCTGAAAAGAGAGTTAACATAGAAAGCCAAACAAACTATTGAACAATCATGGACCTAAAGACTGTAATAATGCAGATGAAGTGTTGGGGGTAGTCCCTGCATGCTCTTGTGTACTCCTGCTTTCAGGTATATATTTTTCCCCTAGTTTATGGACACGGGTGAACCTATGCTCTATCTCAGGGGACCTGGACTATATCTAGGTTTGGGGACTTTATTGGGGAGTGGACCACCTAGAATGGAATTAGAGAATACTATGAAAGGAAAGGTCTCACCCGAGTGATGAAGCTAAAGGGTTGTCATTCCACACCTGAAGTCTCTGGTCACAGTCTGAAGTGCAGCATGCTGGGGTGGCACTCGTTGCGCTAATTAGGTTGCGATCTGCGGATGCAATATTATTTGATTTGAATTGAGAGCAGCATGCAGAAGAGTGGGCCCCACCCTAAGGTTCCAGGACTGGGGGAAATATAGGCTCTATAGTGGAAATGTGAGGTTCCTGTTGTCTTACGGTTCAAGAAGACAATGGATAGTTATTGTTATCATCACATTATTTGGTGATAGGGTTAAATTTGGAAAGTCCCTTTGATAGGGTTTGGGGTATAGTACCCAGCATCTTGTATATAGCTGTGCTATTGGTTGCTTCTGTTCTCCCTGGTCAACTCCAAATGGATCAAAGACCTGGATGTCAGACCAGAAACTATCAAATACTTAGAGGAAAACATTGGTGAAACACTTTCCCACCTAAATCTCAAGGACATCTTTGATGAAACAAACCCAATTGCAAGGAAGACTAAAGCAGAAACAAACCAATGGGACTACATCAAATTGAAAAGCTTCTGCACAGTCAAAGAAACTATCACACAAACAAAGAGACCCCTCACAGAATGGGAGAAGATCTTCACATGCCAAACATCAGACAAGAGACTAGTCACCAAAATATACAGAGAACTCAGCAAACTTAGCACCAAAAAAGCAAATGACCCCATCCAAAAATGGCAGAGAATATGAACAAGACATCCACTTCAGAGGAGATCCAAAAGGCTAACAAACATACGAAAAACTGTTCCAGGTCGCTGATTGTCAGAGAGATGCAAATAAAGACAACATTGCAATACCACCTCACTCCTGTGAGAATGGCATACATCAAAAAGGACAGCAGCAACAAATGTTGGAGAGGCTGTGGGGACAGAGGAACCCTTCTACACTGCTGGTGGGAATGTAAATTGGTCCAGCCTTTCTGGAGAGAAGTCTGGAGAACTCTCACAAGGCTAGACATAGACCTTCCATATGACCCAGTAATTCCTCTCCTGGGAATATACCCCAAGGATTCCATAATGCCCAACCAAAAAGATGTGTGTACATCTATGTTCATAACAGCACAATTCATAATAGCTAAAACCTGGAAGGAACCCAGGTCCCCAACAGCAGATGAGTAGCTGAGAAAGCTGTGGTACATATACACAATGGAATACTATGCAGCTATTAAGAACAATGAGCCCACCTTATCTGACCCATCTTGGACAGAGCTAGAAGGAATTATGTTAAGTCAGCTAAGTCAGAAAGATAAAGATGAGTATGGGATGTCCCCACTCATCAACAGAAGTTGAGAAAGAAGAACAGAAAGGGAAACTAAAAGCAGGATCTGATTAAATTGAGAGCAGGGCACCAATGTAAAAACACTGTGGTGAAGGGGAGGGTGGCCATTGGGCTTCCCAGCACAGTGGAGGGTGGGGGGGCGGGGTGGGTGGTGGGGATGGTACACAGTCTTTTGGTGGTGGGAGTGTGTTTATGTACAATCCTATTAAAGTGTAAACATTATATAAACCACTATTTAATTAATATGAGAGGCGAAAAACTGATGATATGTCTAGAACTTCTTAAAACACAGACTGAGTCTTTTTAATACATAGGCTGTCTTTGATATTACTAATGTTTTTATGAAAATTTTTGTAAGTCTATTTTTCATACATTGTAAGGTATCAGGATAAGTCCCTAGAAAAGGGAATTACTGATTACTCTACATTTCCTTTCTTTCTTTTTCTTTTTTTAATTGGGAGGATTAATGGTCTACAATCAACAGTAAAATACAGTAGTTTGTTCACGTGTAACATAGTATACACAGATCTCTTCATATGAGTGTGCTTGTTTCCTCTGGGTATATCCCCAGGAGAAGAATTGTCAGGCCATAGGACATGTCTATTTCCAATTATCTAAGAAGTCTCCAGACTGTATTTCCACAAAGGTTGGACCACTTCAGTCAGGTAGAAGGGTTCCTTTTTCTTTTTTTTAAATTTTTTATTTATAAAAAGGAAACATTGACTAAACCATAGGATAAGAGCACCTCCACACAGAGTTCTGGTGGTGGGAATTGTGTATGGTTCTTTTTTCTTTACATCCTCACCAACATTTGTTACTGTCCTTTCTAATGTATGAAATGGTATCTCATTGTTGTATTTATTTGCATTTCTCTAACCACCATTGAGTTTGAGCATTTTTTATGTTTCTTGGTCTTGCATTAGACTAGTTATTATCATCCTTAGTCACTTGTAAAAAGACAGCCTGCTTTTGCCCTCTATCTTGTTTTTAAGATTTTGACTTTTTAAAAATACTTATCAGATATATTTTTCTTTCTTTCTTTTTCTTCTCCTTTTTTTTATTACTTAATTTAATTTTTTCCAGAGCACAACTAAGCTCTGCCTTATGGTAGTGCTAGGGATTAAACCTGGGACCTCAAAACCTCAGGATTGAAACTCTTGCACGAACACTATCTTGCTGTCTCCTTTACCCTTAACTTTTTTTTTCATAGATCGTTTATCTTTTGAGAAATGTTAATTTACAAGACTATTGTTGTCATAAATGTGCAGTTTTATATCTCCTCCTGGTCGGTGTCAATACACTACACTCTCCACTAACTTACCATTCTCCTTCCCCTTTAGAATCCTTAGATCGGCTTCAATAAAGCATAGCTAATTATTTTTTCTTTATTCTTTATTTTTTCTTTCTTTCTCTCTTTTTCCCTTTTTCTATTGAATCACTTTATTCAGAGAAATAATGACCTCAAGACTGTTGTTTTCATACATGCACAGTTTATTATTGCCCCAAGATAGGCATCAGCACACCACACTGTCCACCAATTTGTTATCTTCTCCACCATAGGACACTGGTTCTCAGGCCCCCATGCACCTCCTCCTTTAGAGTCTCTCGATCTGATGTAGTAGACCACGTCTTAGTAAGTTTTCACCCTGGGTTTTCCCTTGCTTTGCTTCTTAAGTCTCGCCTATGAGTGGGATCAGCCATTCTTCATCTTTCTGCTTCTGGTCTATATCACTTAACTTGACTCCTTCAGTTTCATCCAAGTTGCAACAAAAGGGGAGACTTTATCATTTCCTATGGCTGAGTAGTATTCCAATTGTGTGTATATATATATATCAGAACTTCCTTAACCACTCATCTGTTGGTGGACATTTTGGGCTGTTTCCAAATTTTTGTCTACTACACATAGGTCTGCCCTGAGTATAGATATCCATAGATCTGTTCAAGTGTTTTTGTATTCTTTGAACAAATGCCTAATAGAGAAATTGCTGGATAATATGGTAGGTCCATTTTTAAGGACTTCAACTTTTTTAAGCGGTCAAGCCAGTTGTCTTGTTGGGCATTTTACAGCCTGGATCAATCAGATTGTTTCATGACTAAGTTCAGGATAAACATTTTTGATAAGGATTCTACAAAGATGAGGTTCTGTGTTTTCCAAGGTATCATACCAGGAAGTTCAGGATAGTAGGTGGTGCTACCATGGGAAATGCTAAGTTTAATATCTGATGAAGATTGAGTGCACTTTAGTTTTTGCTCAGAATCAAAGAAACCAAAGCTACTTGCTTAAGACTCTCAAATACTTCCTCATAGTAGGAATTGTTTGAAGTCACAGACTGGAGTTTCTACTCTATTATTCATTCTTTATTATTCTGTTTTTCCCTTTCTCCCAGATGAAACCCACCCTTGCATTTTATTTATTTATTTTGACAGTTTAATAAATATTTATTTTATTGCCACTAGAGGTATCACTGGCACTCAGTCAGTGCCTGAACAATGAATCCACCACTCCTGGTTACTTGTTGTTAGTAGTTTGTTGCAAGATTATAAAAAATTTTTACAAGATTATAAAATTATAAAGTATGGTTCCACACCACACCCACCACCAAAGTTCTGCATCCTCACCCTCCCAGCTCACAAAGATAATCACTATAGTTCTCATAAGTCTTACAAACAGCTTGTTTGCTTCTGTCTTGTTTGTATTTTTTTTTTCTTTTTGGCAAGTTCATGTAAATCAGATCTCTAGATTTCACATATGAGTAAAAACCATCTGGCAGTTGTCTTTCATATCTTTACTTATTTTGTTAAGCATAATTACCTCCAGTTCCACCCATTTTGTACCAAAGGACACAATATCATCTTTTTGGATTGCAGAATAGTATTCCATGGAATATATATCCTGTAACTTCTTTAGACAGTCATCTGGTAATGGGCATTTAAGCTGCTTCCACTCTTTGGCTGATGTGAATAATGCAGCTATTGAACATAGGGGTGCATATATCCCTTTAAATTGGTGTTTGAGTGTCTACTGGATAAATGCCTAAGAGTGGTATTGCTGGGCCATAAGGTAGTTCCGTTCTTATTTGTTCAAGGTCTGTCCATACAGTCTTCCAGAGGTGTTGTACCAGTTTGCATTCCCACCAGCAGTGAAACAGAGTTGCCTTTTCTCCACAACCTCTCCAACACCTGTCCTTTCCTGGTTTGTTGATGTAAGCCCTTCTTTCAGGTGTGAGATGCTATTTCAGTGTGGTTTTCTTTTTTTTTTTTAAACTGTCTTTTCTTTAACTCGGACCCAGAAGTGGTGAGCCTCACTGCCAAACTCCCAGTCTGGTGCCAGCCAGCCATAAGTCCCTGGAATCACACCCTCAGCCCCTTTCTATCCACAAACCACATGTGTTTGTACTCATCTGTGGCTTGTAGAGATCAGAGTTGTAGTTTTTTGAATTTACAGGTAATGTTTGTTGCTTTGCCTAAACATAGATAGGGGAGAGCTAAACACAGCTGCTGCTACTCCATAGCCACACCTCTAGAAGTCCTCTGCATTTTAAAAACGCATATTTTATTTATTTCACAAGAGATAAGTAGATTAATAGATAGAAAGAGAGAGTAGCTCTCTGGCATATGCAATGCCAGGCAGCAAACTCAGGACCTCATGTTCCTGAGTGCAACACCTTATGACTCTGCCAGCCCCTGGGCCATCTACTCTTTCATTATTAAGCAAAGGCAGACTTCCCTTCTGTGGATCCTTGCATTTAGCTCCTGTTCCTTTTGTGTTCAGAAGTGTCACTGCATTTGTACATACTCTGTATCTAAAGATTCCTCCCCAACTAATCTCCAACTATTTGTCTCTGACAGCAAACACCTCTGGGAGCTACCTACTTTCTCTGTAATAACTCCATCTTTAAAGCTTTTTCAACTTATCTGACCATTTTGAGTAGAAAGGTCTCAATTACATGCTAATATATGTATAACACTCTTGACAGACTTTTGCCCCAGACCTGGCAGCAGCTGCTACAATAATAACAGGTGGAGAAAGTGGGAAGGTGAAAGAGAGGGTGAATAGGAATGACATTCAGAGAGTCTCTAAATATTGAAAATCCAGCACTCCTTCCTGAAGGTGAAAACAACAAAACTCAGACCTGAGTTAAGCTTTAATACTTCCAAGCTTTAACTATGAAGAGACTTTTTTTATAAGCAATATATATATACATATATATATTTGTTGGTTGACCGTTACCTGATGGTCATGATTTATTATTAACTAAGACATATTATAACAGAAAGATACTTGGAATTAACAGGGGGTTTTTTTACTGTTCTATTTTGGAACTAGGTGGGGACACAAGGACCTGGGTTCAAACCCCCAGTCCCCACCTGCAGGGGAAAAGCTTTTGGAGCAGTAATGCAATGTGCAGATGTTTCTATCTCTCTCCCTCTCTATCTCCCCCTTGCCTCTCAATTTCTCTCTGTCTCTAATAATATATATATGCTAAGGGACAGGAGCTAAATGGAAGGATCCACAGAAGGGAAGTCTGCCTTTGCTTAATAACGAAAGATTAAATGGCCTAGGAGCTGGCAGAGTGAGTAAGGTATTGAACCCAGGAACATGAGATCCTGAGTTTGCTGCCTGGCATTGCATATGCCAGAAGGCTACTCCTTCTTTCCATCTATTAATTTATAAGAGGTCTACTTTAGGGTGGAGGGTAGACAGCATAATGGTTATGCAAAGAGACTGTCATGCCTGAGGCTCCAAAGTCCCAGATTCAACCCCACACACCACCATAAGCCAGAGCTGAGCGGTATTCTGGTTAACTAAAAAAATAATAATAATAATAATAAAAAGAGTTCTACTTTAGACAGCATGATGGTTGTGCTAAATACTTACATGCCTGAAGCACCAGAGGTCCCAGACTCAATCCCCTGGGTCACCATTAGCCAGAGGTGAGCAGTGCTCTGGTAAAAATGAATAAATAGGGTTGGGGGAGGGCATAAAATTGTTGTGGTTGCAGTGTGGAACTCCATAACCCCACATCTTAAGAGTTTGTAAACCATTATTAAATCACTAATAGAAATAAATTGCATTATGTTAACATAGAAATACACATACATTTGGTAAATAGTACACATGCATGTTTAACTAGCAAAGATTCTGACAGAAATAAAGATGCTGTTGCACCCAGCATCTTTGATATTATGATGATGGGTTCATGGAAATTTCAGGACCTCAAGAAGCAGAAACTGGGCAGAAGATTTCACTTAGCATTTCTTCACTGCCAGTTGCAAGAACAAATGTCAGTCACATGTTCCCTCCACTGAAATCACAATTTGTCCTGCTTTTAACTACCTCTTTCTGTCTAAACAGTCCTGACCCCTGAATAGATGTGCTCATAGGGGTGGATTTGAAAGCACTACCCCAGCTTACTGCGAGCAGGGTCTGAATACCCTTGGCAAAGGAGCAAAATTTCTTTTTAATATATATTTATTTATTCCCTTTTGTTGCCCTTATTGTTTTTTGTTGTTGTTGTAGTTATTGATGTCATTGTTGTTGGACAGGACAGAGAGAAATGAAGAGAGGAGGGGAAGACAGTGAGGGAGAGAAAGACACCTGCAGACCTGCTTCACCACTTGTGAAGTGACGCCCCTGAAGGTGGGGAGCCAGTGACTCGAACCGGGATCCTTTTGCTGGTCCTTGTGCTTTGTGCCACCTGCACTTAACCCACTGCGCTACTGCCTGACTCCCAAAAAAGCAACTATTTCTATCCATGTGATGTTGTTTCACGCAGTCATGGAACATCCAACCAGTCTTCTTTTACCTTACCTGAGTCAGTGAAGCAGGAGATTCTTCCTCTTTGCTTGTGGAAATGGGGGGGGGGGGAGACAGCAAAATTTCTACCATAAAGGAGACTTTTTTTTTTTTATTTAAGAAAGGATTAATTAACAAAACCATAGGGTAGGAGGGGTACAACTCCACACAATTCCCACCACCCAATCTCCATATCCCACCCCCTCCCCTGATATCTTTCCCATTCTCCATCCCTCTGGGAGCATGGACCCAGGGTCCTTGTGGGTTGCAGAAGGTGAAAGGTCTGGCTTCTGTAATTGCTTCCCCGCTGAACATGGGTGTTGACTGGTCGGTCCATAAAGGAGACTTTTTTTTATGACTGGTACGCATTCTTCTTCCTCACTCTTAGCAGAATAATGTTTGTTGTTGCTGTCATTGCTGTTTTACCTTATTGGGGAGTTGATAGTTTATAATACAGTTGTTGACACATAGGTACAACTCAGCAGAGCAGTCTTGATTCATGTCGATATTTATAAAATGATTTTTTTTACCACTTATTATCATGACCAGATCTGGAGAGAGAAAAGAGAGATAAAAAAGAAATATTTCCTTTCACTATAAAAAGATGGCGACTTGGTGGTGGCGCACCTGGTTGAGCGCATGTATTACAACACGCAAGGACCCGGGTTCGAGCTCCCATCCCCACTTGCAGGGGGAAAGATTTATGAGTGGTGAAGCAGGACTGCAGGTGTCTCTCTGTCTCTCTCCCTCTCTATCGCCCCCCTCCCTCTTGATTTCTGGCTGTCTCTATCCAATAAATAAAGGTAATAAAAATTTTTTTTTAAAGATGGCGACTGGACAGTGGCATACTCGGTTAAGTGCACATAGTACTAAGTGCAAAGACCCGCTCAAGAATCTGGGTTTGAACTCCTGGCTTCCCACCTGCAGGGGGGATGCTTCACAAGTGGTGAAGCAGGTCTGCAGGTGTCTCTCTTGTTCTCGCTGTCTATCTCTCTCACCCCTCTCAATTTCTCTGTGTCCTATTCAATAAAATGGAAAAAATGGCTGCCAGGAGATGTGGATTCGTAGTGCTGGCACCAAGTCCCAGTGATACACCCTGGGGTGGGGGGGAGAAAAACTCCTTATAGACAAGTAGGGAAGGTTTCTGTTATAAACAATTAGACAGCATTGTTTCAAGATGAATGTTTGCACTGAGGATACCATTAAGCATTTGAGTTTCTAGAATTTCAAGTATTTCTTAAAGAAGTACCAGAAGGATATTTTGTGATGATTGCACACAATCAGAATAACCTGAAGAGAAAGAAGAAATTTAAATGCAAGACCAAGAAGGACATCATTTTAGCATGAGGTAGGATTTATTATCTTAATATCTAAAAATCAGATGAGCAGAATTCTGTCTCTTGTTAGTGCACAGGTAAATAATGTTTTGCTCTTCCAAGTTTATTAATTGGAAACTCACACTCTGCCTAAATGTATTCATTATCATGATAACAATGACTAGATAAAAGATTATTGAGAACTTAAAGAAATTATCAACTGAATAAAAGAATATCAGATTTATCATCTCAAAAAAAAAAAAGTGCCACCCAATCGGTCTTCTTTTCTACCTCTGCACTGGGAAGGAACTTTGTTATCTGGTTAGAGTCTGTTTATGATCACTCAGACCAGGCTTCAGACCCAATTCAAAACATAAGTTCGTTTGTAGTGCCTTTTTATCAGTTCTGTGGTTCATCCAGTGTTCATAGCCAATAAAATGGGAGCCACTGAGTCAAACCCCTTAAGTTACCTCATCTACATTATCAATATTATTATGCCTCTTTGGCTTAAAAAATAGATGAAGTTTTCAGAAGATACCAAAAAGGAGTAAAATAAGAGGGTCACCAATTTGCATGTTCATACTTAAATGTTCTCTCTCTGCTAAAAATGCTGTTTAGTAGTCCTCACCCCACTAAGGTTAATTTTGGGTAAAGGGTACACACAGGCAAAGGCTGATGGGATTTTCTAGTGAGGCTTGGCATCCAAATGGTTTATCTCATACATTTGGCAGAGCCATGGTTTTAAGGATGCCTTCTGCAGCTACACACCTCAGGAGCGTTTCTTAACTCTAGTGGTTATTACTTTGAAAGTGTTGTGTTTCCTTTCAGTCATTACATATCTTTTTTACTTAGTACTGTCCCAAGGCTATTCTCACTCACATTGTTGTATTAGTCACAATCCAACTAGGAAACAGAAATATCCAGGTTATTTAAAGCAGAGAAACTGTAATAATGCAAGAAATCAACTGCATGTGACGGAAAAATCAACCAGAGACTAGACAATCAACCAAGAGATTAGCAAACTCCAGAGAGCTGTACCACACCTATATAGGGAAATGATCACAACATATTAGCAGAATCTACCAGTCACCAACAGAAACTCAGGCATTTCACTGTCCAGAGCAAAGTCAGGGAGAAAAGTACCTTGAATTCTCTCCTCATTCAGCCTAGCTGCCCACTTGTGTCTTCAATTAACCAAGCCATCAGGAGAAACAAAGCTTGGGAAACAGAACCTGCAGAACTCAACTCCCTGCTACTTAAATTGAGGAAGGAAAAAGCTATAATTCTGGGGCCAAATAATTTTCAACTAGCCTGGGATTAGCCTTGTTCTAGAATTTATTAATGTAGATTTATTTTTTTGATTCTGGGGATCAAATCCAAAGCTTTACACATGCAAAACATGCACCCCACCACTGAACTACACACCTAACATGCAGTATTTTTATTCACCCTTCATGCATGCCCTTTGTACATTTATTTGACATAATAATGTAGGTATCCTTCCAGTCAAGATATTTATTCTTTTACTGCTTTGTGTAGCTATTGAATTAATTTGAAGGTTACAAATATTAATAGCTACTCAGCTTTTTCATTGGTGTCTAGAACTCAAATAATAATTATGTTTTTTATTTTATTTTCCCCCAGAGTATTGGTCAGCCCTAGTTTATGGTGGTGCTAGGGATTGAACCTGGGACCTTGGAGTCTCAGACATGAGAGTCTATTTGCATAACCATTATGCTATCTCCCCTGCCCAATATTTTATTTTTTTTAATATTTTATTGATTATTTATTGTATAGAAACAGAAAGAAACCAAAAGGGAAGGAGGGCAGGAAGGAAGAAGGAAGGGAGGGGGGGGGAGACATAAAACACTGCTTCCCTGCTAGTGAAACTTTCCCCCTGCAGGTGGGGGTTGGGGACTTGAACCTGGATCTTTGAGCATTGTAACATGTGTACTCAATAATTGTTATTAACAATCCTAGTCGATAAAGCACTTTCACATAAACCTTTTTATTCTCATAAAAACTTTGAATACATAATACTATAGGACCATTGGGAATAGTTATTATCCGCACTATACAGGAGAATTTTCTGAGTCTTGGAGACTTTATGTGAATTATTCAAGGAAAAACAACAAATACTGCCGCCAAATTCAAACTCTGCTCTGTCTGATTCCAAATCCCTTAATCTTCCCATGCTGCCTCAGGAGAGAATGAGTTGCCCTTGAGAGTAACTGTGCCAAGAAGGATGCATAAAGCAAGAGTTTTTCTCAGTTGGTCTAGTTTAAGAGAGAAAAAAGTATATTTCAAATTAAATATAGATAATATATATTGTTTGCCCATACATTAAAATTTTGCTGTGAGTCTAAGTGACACTAAATCTCTCTAGCATTCCAATCTGAAGAGTTACATTCTTCCTGAAAAAAAAATTGTGCTCTTTCCCTCTACACAGCTGGATGTAGTATTATATGTCAGCTAGCTATTCTAGAAGGATCAATGTCACGGCAAGCACTGTCATCCTAAATGTGACATAAATGGTGAGGGAAGGACAGAGCAGAGGAAGTTCACACTTTCCATCTCCCTGTTTCTCTTCAATAAAATGCAGGCCACCCAGTGAAATTTGACAATCACAAAACCATGATTTTTAAGTACAAGTGTGTCCCAAATATTGTATAGGGCACATTTACAACTTTTTTAAACTACTTGCTGTTTACCTGACATTCAAATGGCATCTTATAATTTACATGATCTGGTTCAACCTTATCTCAATATGGGTAATGAGTTCAGGTGTGTGTGTGTGTGTGTGTGTGTGTGTGTGTGTGTGTGTGTGTGTGTGTGTGTGTCAGGAGGACACTGGGGACAGCAACTCATATAGCTGTTTTTCATATCTATTCCTGTGTATGCCATAAGGTAATAATTCCTACATAGGTGCAAAAGGAGAAGGAGGGTCTGGGAAGGGGACTTCTAAAATCCCGGCTTGTCTGGATAAATTCTGAAATGGTTTTCTCTGTAATAAGGACACATGGCCTGGCCTGCAGCAAGAGTTAAAGCTGATGTACCTGATTTAACTTTTCTATTAGTGTTTTTTTTTTCCATTGCTGAGTATTCAAATCTGATAAGGGAGTTAGAATTAGCCTTGGAGACATGTAAATTTTCCCAAAATACAGGAAAGAGGAAGGGGCCCAAGACAGCTTAGATGTGTCAGACAAAAAGGTCTTGAGTCACACTGAACAGATCAGGAGGTGCAGGTGAAAACTGGTGCTAATGGCCTAGGATGAGACTTGAGAGCAGATGGTACGAACTTCCCCTGCAGATGACCAGGAAAGATTGGAGCAAACAGAATGTTAGGTAGGGCCAGGCACTTGACTCTCATTCAAGAAATGTCAAGCTGGGAGGAAATGCCACTCAGCTATAAGTTTTTCCAACAGGAGAGTAGTCAGTTGAGCAGCACCTCCACAATGACCATTACTTTGTTTCTTCATTCTAGCGCTCAGAGAAGCAGGATCAGCAGCTATTCCCAGTCCTGTCACTAAGTCAGTCTGGAACCTTGAACAAGCCGTTATTATATCTGGGCTTATATATGAAATGTGACAGTGACCACTTAGGAGTCTGGGCAGTGAGTAGAGAGTCTTACTTACAAGTGTGAGATCTGAATTTGATCCCTGGTATTACATATGCCAGAGTGATGCTCTGGTTCTCTCTCTCTCTCTCTCTCTCTCTCTCTCTCTTTCTCTCTCTCTCTTTTTCTCTACCTCATCTCTCTCCTCTCCTTGCATTTTCTCACGAGTATATAAATAATAAATCTTCTCAAAATGTGATAGTGGAAGATATACAACATTTCCCTTATGGTTGTTGTTAGTTGTAAAATTCTGATTATTTATATGTGTATATAGTCATTGAGTCTTCTCATGACTACTGTTAAGAATTCATTAGCCAAGCAAGAGGACTGATAATCACTCTTCACCAATAATCATTGTTTTAAGATTATCTTTTCATTATCTCCTGTTTTTTCTCTTACCCAGGCAAAATATTCAGATTTTTTTTTCAAACAGTCGTGTTCAAATGCATTAACCAATGAGATCTGATGGCATACTGAGTAGTGGTACACCTCATTTGTTTTCTAGAGTACTACTCAGCTATGCTTATGGTAGTACAGGGATTGAACCTGGGAACTTGAAGCTGCAGAACCTCAGGCAGGAAAATCTTTTGCATAATCACTATGCTATCTCCCCAGCTAAGATCTACTTTTTTCTTAAAAGTCTCAGGTCAAAAAAACAATTTGTAAACGCTATGGACCCAGAGGTTACAACTGCTGTTTCAACCATATTTTTACTATCCATTTATCCAGCAAATATTTACTGAATTGATGCATGAATCAGAGTTGTTGAACATTGGTAGAAAAAGTCAACAAAACTATACAACATAGAGAACTTCTGATGGCTTGAGACCTGGTTTCTCCAGCAAGTCCTTTGCTTCTCTCTTCTGTGACAGGAATCTGGGAGTATCACTGTTTAGCCTCCTGCTCATTAAATGGTAGAAACAAAGAAAAGTGGGGGGGGGGGACATAGCATAAGAGTTATGCAAAAGACTTTCATGCCTGAGGCTCCAAAATTCCAAATTCAATTCCCTGCACCAACATAAACCAAAGTTGAGCAGTTCTCTGATTAAAAAAAAAAAAAAATGAAGGTCTTGTTGATAGTTTCAGTGAAAGGTTGAAAGTGTTGGCTAAGCTGAGGTATTTGAGTAATCTGTGGGTTTCCACCACCCTCAAGCTGTGGGCCTCTGAGACACAGCTGGGATCAGGTACCTTCTACTGAAAATGCAAAGCAGTCTTCTGGGATGTCCTGATTTTGCTCACTTCTGCCTTGCCCTCTGTCCACAGTGCTGCACTTGAAATGGAGTTACTGTCTCTCTGGCTCTGCCTGGGTTTTCACTTCTTGACAGTGGAATGGAGAATCACAAGTGGAATTGTCACAGCAGCTTCCCAAGGAGGCTGCAAGTTGGTGAGTTGTCTGTTGCTCTTGTCCTGATAAAGTTTGGTCTGTTTGAAAAGCTAATATAGTCAACCCAAGAGGGCAGAGAATGAATGAATCTAAATTACTCTGTATCTGCCCAGCCATGCTCTTTCACCAAAAGTTAAACTGATGTCTAGGAAAAACCAGGCACTCTCTGCCCCACTTTTTTTCATACCTATGCAAGACATGCCACCAGGAACAATAGCACCTTGTTTGAAATCTGGATGTTCTCTGGGTAGGGTAAATTAGTGTTTGAGAAACCGTGGTTCAGTGCTTAAACAGCTGCTCTGAAGACCATGATGCCCATTTTACACTGAAGAGCAACATCCTCACATGCAAAGACTTAAAAAACCCAGAGCTTTACGGGTTATCCTGTCCAATGCTTTCAGCCTATGTGTTGAAACAGACTTAGTTCTTTTTTAAAAAATATTTTTTTATTTATTTCTCTTATTGCCCTTGTTGTTTTATTGTTGTAGTTATTATTGATGCCATTGTTGTTGGATAAGACAGAGAGAAATGAAGAGAGGGGGAGAGAATAGATAGACACCTGCAGACCTGCTTCACTGCTTGTGAAGCGACTCCCACGCAGGTGGGTCCTTACACTTAAGCTACTTGCACTTAACCCACTGTGCTACTGCCCAACTCCCCAGACTTAGTTCTTAGCGTGAACACATCCTAAAAGTTTTCTCCTTTGCTTATAACCAATGATATCAAAAGCCTGCTTGATACTTTGTGTCCAATTAAATACAAGACACTGGGAAGACAAATTGGATGTCAGGGTTAATATTTTTTGAATATTGTTAATATGTCAGGGTTAATATTGTTTTGAATGTGTTCTTGGGCCAACTAGATAGCTCACTAGGACAATGCCCTTGCTTTGCCATGGGCACAACCCAGGTTGGATCTCAGCCCCTACCATACTGAGGGAAGTTTTGGTGTTGTGGTATCTTTCTATCTATCATTTGTCTTGTCTCTGTCTTTCCATCTCAAAAAGTTGACCTGGCGCAGTGAAGCCCCAGTGATAACAACAACAAAAAGAACACAAAAAAAGAAAATGTGTCCTTAAAGCTGATGACTCTTAAAACAACCAATGGTCATTATTCTTTACCCTCTAGTAACCTGTAATCATCATGCAGCAGTATACTCCAGTATGGGACAGGAGTTATGAGTCAGAGCAGTTTTAAACAACCCAGTCCAACAACATCACTTATAAACTGGTGACATTGGTGTGTCACTCTGTACCTCAGTTTCTTTAACTGTAAAACATGCAAGTAATAATACTATCAAGGGACCCATGTGATGGCTCAACAGGTCAAAGAACATACCTTACCATGGGTTTGATCTCTGGCATTTCATGGGCAACCCCATGTATGGTAAAGCAGTATTTCTCTCTCTCTCCCCCCCCTCTCTCTTTCTCTCTCTCTCTCTCTCTCTCTCCTTCCATAGAAGAATAAAAATGAATTAGTGGGGTCAGGTGGTGGCATACCTGACTGAGCAGACTGAGCATAAATGTTACAATATGGGAGTCGGGCGGTGGCGCAGTGGGTTAAGCGCACGTGGCGCAAAGCGCAGGGACCAGAGTAAGGATCCCGGTTCGAGCCCCCGGCTCCCCACCTGCAGGGGAGTCGCTTCACGGGCGGTGAAGCAGGTCTGCAGGTGTCTATCTTTCTCTCCCCTCTCTCGCTGTCTTCCCCTCCTCTCTCCATTTCTCTCTGTCCTATCCAACAACAAAGCAACGTCAACAATGGCAATAATAACCGCAACGAGGCTGCAACAACTAGGGCAACAAAAAGGAGGAAAAATGGCCTCCAGGAGCGGTGGATTCATGGTGCAGGCACCGAGCCCAGCAATAACCCTGGAGGAAAAAAAAAAGAAAAAAAAATGTTACAATATGAAAGGACCTGAGTTTAACCCCCTGGCCCCCACCCAAAAGATAATAAAAAAATTAATTAGGTTCTTGCACACATAAAATTGGGTTGTTATGGGCGGGGATAAATTAACAATAGTTATGGAAAGAAACTCTCATGCCTGAAGCTCTTGAAGTCGCAGGTTCAATCCCCTACACACAATAAACCAGAGCCCAGTAGTGCTCTGGTAAAATAAATATTTTTTAAAACTGGGTTGTTAATGAGCAAAGATAAGTACTCAGAATAATACTCATATGTAGTAAGTACTATGTGTTTTATCTGTTATTGCTATTATTCATTTCTACTACATAGATTCTACCATTCCCTTACAGAGAGAATAAAAAATTAGCTTTACATTAGCTGTACAAAGAAACTGAGCATAAGAAGGTGAGAGAATTAAGTATGAATTTCTTTTTTTTAATTATATTTATTTATTTGGATAGAGACAGCTAGAAATCTAGAGGGAAGGGAGTGGCAGAGAGGGAGAGAGACAGAGAGACACCTGCAACCCTGTTTCACCACTTGTGAAGATTTCCCCCTACGGGGGGCTTGGGGGCTCGAACCCAGATCCTTGTGCACTGTAACATGTGTGCTCAACCAGCTGCACCACCTCCCAGCCCCAAATATGAATTTCTGACAACCTTACAGGGTTCAGTAGACTCCTTGCCTGACCCTCACTGACCCAGTGAGCAAGAATAAGGACTCTGCTGCCAATGAACTCAAATGTGGTTATTTCCCATTGCTCCTCCTTGTATCAGTTATGAGTTTTATTTATTTATTTGTATTTGTTTATTATTGGATAGAGACAGAGAAAAATTGAGAGAGGAGGGGGAGATCAGAGGGAGAGAGACAGAGACAGCTGCAGCTCTAGTTCATCACTCCTGAAGCTTTCCCCCTGCAGTTGGGGACTAGGGGCTTGAACCCAGGTCCTTGAACTCTGTAGTGTGTGCACTTAACCAGGTGTGCCACTGCCTGGCCCCACATTACATTTATTATAGTGAAAAGTACATCATAGAAGGCCGAGCAGTGGTACACCTGGTTAAGCATGCACATTACCATGTGTAAAAACCATGGTTTGAGCCCCCTCTCCCCACCTGCAGAGAGGATGCTTCACCAAGCAAGTACTGCAGGTGTCTCTCTGTATCCTCCCACACCTCAGTATCTCCCTCACCCCTCTCAATTCTCTTTCTAATCAAATTTTTTTTAAAAAAAGTTTTAAAAAAATGGCTGCTGGGAGCAGTGGATTCATCATGCAGGCACTGAGCCCCAGTGATAACCTTGGTGGCAAAAATTAATTAATTAATTGAGCTAGCAAGCAAGTAAGCACATGATGAGGTTTTCTTGGGCTTTGGCAACCACACAGTGTTTTTGGAGGCACTTCAGTGGGCCCCAGAAAATGCAGTCATGACTCCCACTACTGCAGCAGCTGTGGAGAAATACAGTTAGAGGAAAGCCCCCAACCACAACATTGTCCTGAGAGGTCCTGCATAAGGGACACCAACGTTTATTCAGATAGAGAAACACAACATGTTTCTGCATGAGGTAACTGGATTTCGTAAAGATATCGATTTTCCCAGATAATAACTCCATGCTTATAATATGATTCCAATCAAGTTTTAAGGATTTCTTAAAAAGGGAGGAAATGTGGAAGGAGTTTGACTTTGACAGACAGGTTAGAAACAGCTTAAATGTCCAACATAGGATATTTAAGAGATTAAGTAATGAGATCATACTAATAAGTTCTTCACTGTGTTTTTATAAGAAAAAAAAACAGTAAACCCTAAAAAAAACTAAATTAATGAAATTACAAATAGTGTTTCCATTTATAAGAAGTAATGAAGGTAACCAGCCCAGCAGGTAAAAAAAAAAAAAAAAAAAAAACAGAACCCTAGAACTCTTGCTTTTAGTAACTTTGCTTTTTATATAATAAACTATATACAATTAATAAAAAACAAAACAAGGGCAACAAAAGGGAATGAATAAATAAATATTTTTTTAAAAAAAATGGAAAAAAATCACCAACAGGAGCAGTGGATTCCTAGTGCCAGCACCCAGCCCCCAACAGTAACCCTGGAGGCAAAAAAAATTTTTTTTTGTATAACCATTATACCATTTCCCCTACCCTTGTGGGTTCTTCACTTCTTTGTGGACCCCACTTTACATCTGCACAATCTAGGTAAATCATAAGATCTGAAGTCCTTTTAAGATGTAATATTTGCTGTCCAAGTGTGGCACAGTTGATAAAACATTGGATTGTCAAGCATGAGACCTCAAGTTTGATCCCTGGCATCACATGTGCCACAGTGATGCTCTGGTTCTCTCTCCTTCTCTATCTTTCTCATTAACATACACAAATACATTTAATAAATATGCATTAAAACAAAAAAATTTTAAAGAAATAGCATTTATCAATCCAGACTATAAAGAGGCCTCCCAGACAAAATTCCTTTGTGTAAAATGAAGATACCGCCATACTGTTTCTCATTCCCAGTGTCTCTGTCAGACACCAGGGTATTGTGGTAACAGTTATAGCAATGCAACAGCGACTGTCACATTCATGGTGTTCATTGTATGACAGAGACTGTGCAGACTTTCACCCAATCCCACTGCACTGCTCTGAAGTAGGAATTACCTTTATCTCTAGGTTTCAGAAGAAATAACACTTAAGCTAAGTTGCTTACCCAAGGTCATGCAAGGAGTAAATGGCAGAAGTGGGAGTCAAAGTAAAGACTCTCCTCGGGGGTCGGGCTGTGGCACACAAGGACCCATGCAAAGATCCTGGTTTGAGCCCCTGGCTCCCTAATCACCTCACAAGCAGTGAAGCAGGTCTTCAGGTGTCTCTGTCTCTCACTCTCTATCTCCCCCTCCCCTCTCAATTTCTCTCTGTCCTATCGAGTAAAAAAGAAAAATGGCTGCCAGGAGCAGTGGATTTGTAGTGCCAGTAATGAGCCCCAGCAATAACCGTGGGGCAAAAAAAAAAAAAAAAAAGGACTCTTTCCTCTATCCCTCTTTAATTAAAACCAGACTGCAGAAACCATCATCACCACTCAGAAAAGTACTTAGAAATTCTCTGACAGACGCCAGGCAGTGGTGTACTGATAGAGCATTCATGTTACCATGCTCAAGAACACAAATTAAAGCCCCTGATCCTTATCTACAGGAGGGCAACTTCATGAGCTGTGAAGTAGTGCTGTATCTCTCTCTGTGTCTCTCTCTGTCTCTCTCTCTATATATATATATAATTTGTTTTTTAGATATTTTTATTTATTTATTATTGGGTAGAGACAGAGAAATTAAGAAGAGCAGAAGAGAGATAGAGAGGGAGACAGAGAAACAGCTGCAGCACTGCTTCACCAGTCATGAAGCTTTTCCCTGAATATGGTGATCTGGGGCTTTAACTTGTGTCTTTGTGTACTGTAATAAGTGAGCTTAACCAGGTGTACTACTGCCTGCCCACACCCATTCTTCCCCTCTCAATTTCTCTCTGTCTTTATCCAAACAAACAAACAAGCCCTCCAGTAGTTGTGAATTTGATTTGCAAGCACCAAGCCTCAGCAATAACCCTAGTAGGAAAAGGAAAAGGAAAAGAAAATTTCTAACATGGTGGTTCAGTGAGGTCTGAGACACAGATCCCTGCTAACTATTTCATCTCAAGGTAAAGGACAAATAAATATTTCCTTTTATTCTAGATTTTCTTATCTATAAACAAACAAAACATTACTATCTCTAAAGCCCTCCCTAATAGTTGCTGGAGCAATTTGATGAAAAAACTAGGTGTGCATACATTATTAGCCTTTGTCTCAGAGACCTCCTCTCTGCTAATATATGTGTTCTGAACCTAGGTGAATGGAGTAGCTGACTGTCAAGGGCAGAATCTTGCTTCAGTGCCCACCAATCTCCCGCCCTACTTCCAGAAGCTCATTCTTGATGCCAATCCTCTCAGGACCCTGTGGAATCACTCCCTTCAGCATTACCCTCTCCTGGGGATCCTCAGTCTGCACAACTGCCAGCTGGAGCTCATCGCCAGTGGAGCCTTCCAGGAACAAGCCCACCTCCTCAGCCTGGCACTGCCTGACAACTCCCTCTCAGAGAACTACAAGGAGACGGCAGCTGCTCTCCACAGACTGCAGGGCCTACAGAGGCTGGACTTGTCAGGGAACTCCCTGACAGAAGACATGGCAGCCCTCATGCTCCAGAAACTCTCTTCACTGGAGTCTGTGTCCCTGGCAAAGAATGTCATTATGAGGCTTGATGACTCCATCTTTGAGGGGTTGGGGCACCTTAGGGAGCTAGATTTGCAGAGAAATTATATATTTGAGATTGAGGGTGGTGCCTTTGATGGTTTAACTGAGCTGAGACACCTCAACCTGGCCTATAACAACCTCCCTTGCATTGTGGACTTTGGTCTCAGGCATCTGCAACTTCTCAACGTCAGCTACAACACCCTGGAGTGGTTCCTAGCATCTGGGGGAGATAGTGTGTTTGAGCTGGAGACACTGGACCTCTCCCATAATCAGCTGCTGTTTTTCCCGCTTCTGCCCCAGTTCAATAAGTTGCGCACCCTCCTGCTGCGGGACAACAACATGGGCTTCTACAGGGACCTCTATAACACCTCATCGCCACAGGAGATGGTGGCCCAGTTCCTCCTTGTGGATGGCAATGTGACCAACATCACCACGGTCAACCTCTGGGAAGAACTGGCTTCCAGCGACCTCTCAGATCTCCACTTCCTAGATATGAGCCAGAACCAGTTCCAGTACCTGCCAGAAGACTTCCTAAAGAAAATGCCTTACCTCTCCCACCTGAACCTCAACCAGAATTGCCTGGTGACACTTCAAATCCAGGAGCACCAGCCTCTAGAGACTCTCATTGAACTGGATCTGAGCCAGAACCAGTTGTCCGAGTTACACTTGGCTCCGGGCCTTCCCAGCTGTCTGAGGAACCTTCAGTCATTCAACCTGAGCTCCAACCAGCTCCTGAGTGTCCCCACTGGCCTTTTTGCTGGTGCTAGTAACATCACTACAATTGATATGAGCCATAATCAGATCTCACTTTGCCCAAGATCTAGTGGCTTAGATCAGGGGGGGCTCCCCAGCTGTGTGGACTTCAGGAATGTACCATCTTTGAAGAGGCTCTCTCTAGAGGGCTGTGGACTGCAAGAATTACAAGACTGCACATTTCAGGGGACTTCCATCACCCACTTAGATCTGTCTGGCAATTGGGGAGTTCTGAATGGGAGCATCACCCCTCTCCAGAAGATTGCCTCCACTTTACAAGTCCTATCTCTCAGGAATGTGGGCCTCCGTTCCAGCTTCATGGAATCAGACTTCTCTGGGTTTGAGAATCTGAGGAACCTGGATCTGTCAGGAAATTCCTTGACTAGTTTCCCAAGGTTCAAGGGTAAACTGGTCCTGCAGACCTTGGATCTCCGAAGAAACTCGCTCACAGCCCTCCCTCAGGGGGCTATGTCTGAGCAGCTGATGAGAAGTCTGCGGACGGTCTACCTCAGTCAGAATCCTTATGACTGTTGTGGGGTGGAGGGCTGGGAGACCTTGCAGCACCTGCACACCATTGCTGACTTGGCCATGGTCACTTGCAATCTCTCCTCCAAGGTCATTCACCTGGCCCACCTGCCCAGCAGTGTGCCTCAGGACTGTAAGTGGGAGCGAGTAGACATAGGCCTGCTGTACCTTGTGCTCATCCTTCCCAGCTGCCTTACCCTGCTGGTGGCCTGCACCCTCATCTTTCTCACTTTTAGGAAGCCTCTGCTTCAGGTCATTAAGAACCGCTGCCACTGGTCTTCCATATACTAACCTGGCTGTGCGTCAAGGTTAAATAAGCAGGTCTGTTTATCTAAGAACTCTTTCCTTGCCAGATTTCAATATCTGCTGTAGAGCGTAAGTCTGATGAATCAAGGTTTAAATTAAAACTTAAACTGTTTCTGTCCCTTAATCACCCCGAGTTCTCCCTCCCTTATTGTGATTCATCCTTACCATATTTATTAAGTGACAGTCCACAAAAAGGTTTTAAATCTCATAAATATCTTAACAAAACTGCAGTTTGTGATTTTTTTTTTCTTACTGTTCTTGTGTGGTATCACTCAGATTATTTTTCAGTGCCATTCCCTTGGTGACACCCAAGTAGTTCGTGAGAAAAGGTGGCAAGCAGTTCAGTAGACTCTACAACAAAAATAACTCCAAGAGTATGTCCTCCAGATCGTGAATGGCACACTGGGGGTTCACCAAGGACAAAAACTTCAGACCTCAACTGGAGGATCTAAGATGAAAGTTCTGGTTCCTTGTCTTGGCTGGCTCACAATGTCACTGTCATCAGTGGGCCTACAGCATGGTCCTCCTGGGCATATTGAGTCATACCTGGGGTTTATGATGCTTCTGTAGAAAAGTTAGGAGTGGAGGGTCGGGTGGTGGCACAGTGGGTTAAGTGCACATGGCAAAAGTGCAAGGACCAGCATAAGGATCCTGATCTGAACCTCCGGCTCCCCACCTGCAGGGGGGGTTGCTTCACAGATGGTGAAGCAGGTCTGCAGGTGTCTATCTTTCTCTCCCCTCTCTGTCTTCCCGTCCTCTCTCAATTTCTCTCTGTCCTATCCAACAACAATGACATCAATAACAACAACAATAATAACTACAACAATAAAACAACAAGGGCAACAAAGGGAAAAAATAAATTAGCCTCCAGGAGCAGTGGATTCGTAGTGCAGGCACCGAGCCTCAGTGATAACCCTGCTTTACCTTGCATGAAGACCCAGATTTGAGCCCCCAATACCACATAGGAGCACCATAGAAGGAGGTTCCATCAACAGTAGAGCAGTACTGTGATATCTTTCCTCCTCCTCCTCCTCCTCCTCCTCCTTCTTCTGTCTCTCTCTGTCTCTCTCTCTCTCTCTCCCTCTCTCTCTCTCTCTTTCTCTCTCTAACTAATAGGAAAAAATCCTCAGTGAGCAGTGTATTGGGCAGGTATGAGGTCCCTGCCCAATGATATAGTAGGGGCAGGTAGAGAGAAGAAAAGTTAAGAGAGGAGCAGCATGATGGCTTCTGGCGTGTCATGTGCAGGACCTAGGTGTGAGTCCTGATATACCATCTGGGAGTACTACAGCACTGGAGGAAGCTTGGTGCTGCAGTGTTACCCCTGTCTCCATCATACCCCCCACCCCCAACCTCTATCGTTTCTCTCTTTATACCTAAAATAGTCAGCTTGGAGCAGTGAAGTGTTGGAAACAGCAAATATAATCAAGAGAACAATAACTGGACCCCAAAATGATTCATGGAGTAAACTGCACTCCAGGCATAGTCTTTAATCAAGAGAAAAGGAAGAGGAATGCAGAAAAGTGGACTCTGAGAGTACCCCTACTCTTAACCAAAATAAAAAACAAACAACAACAACAAAAACAGATACCTTCTTAGAAGATGTCAGTCTCTACACTTCATGCTTCGTTTCCTTTCTCCCTTCCTTTCTTAGTGAAAAGTAAGCAATTTCTGTACTCCTCTGGGGGACAGGGGGAATAGTCAAGACAAACCCTGTGTCTCCTTGTAATTTATAATTTTCACTGTTCTTAGAATTCCCCACCCCTTATTCATTAAATCACAAAGCCATTAAATTGCCATGATGAGGTAAAGGATAGAGAGAGAGTAGAAGTTCCGCAAACAAATGAAGATGACTATGAAGTCAAAAAGTTAGTAAAAATATTTAGGCAAATCAAAGAGATAAGAAGTGACCTTACTTTAAACAAAGCAGAAACTTCCCTTTAATAATCTACAAAGATGTAAAAGGGGGGTGTTTGGGGAGCAGTGGTGCACCCAGTTAAGTGCACATAGTACTAAGTGCAAGGACCTGGGTTCAAGCCCCCGCTCCCCAACTTCACAAGTGGTGAAGCAGGTCTGCAGGTGTCTATCTTTCTCTCTCGCTTTCTATCTCACCCTCCCCTCTCAAATAAAGTGGGAAGAAAAAAACAATGGCCTCCAGGAGCAGTGGATTTGTAGTGCTGGCCCTGAGCCCCAGCAATAACCCTGGTGGGGAAGAAAAAAAGTTATAAACAAGGTCATTTTAGTAAGACACTGCAGTCCATAGGACTCATGTCACCCTGTGTTAGCAGTCCTGCTCATTGCACCTGCTTCTATCCTGTCTTGTATCTCCATCCTGAACTGCCCTAGACTGTGCTATAGAACTCATTTAGGTCCCCTTAAAGCCTCTATTGCCCTTCTGGGTAAGCCAATGCCATAGGAACACTATTCTAATTCCTTCTCCATCTGCAAAAACTCCTCCCTGAGGTTTCCCAAGGTAACAATTAACTAATCAGACATATAAATCTGTGACTGGTACATTTATGGCTTCACACTTATCACCCGTTCTATCAGTTAGTAAGCTTTGGTTCTTGAGATTGAGTATGATTCCATCTGACTTGAAGAGCATGGGGACCCAGTGAAAAGCGACTAGGAAGCTCTAGACTCTAGGAAGGATGGGAACAGACTAGGGAAATGAGTAGAAACATGGGGTGTTAAGCCTTCATAGAACTTCAGCCTAAATTGTGATATAATAATTGTAAGGGACTCAGGAGATAGCTTAGTAGGTACAGTACATACCTTATCATGTGTGAGGGCCTAGGTCTAATCCCCAGTACTGTATGAGAGCACCACAGCAAGTGGTCTCCATGGATGGTCAAATTATGCTTTGGTGTATCTCTCTTTCTCTCTCTCTCTCTCCCTCTCTCTCTCTTTCTCTCTCTCTCTCTCTCTCTCTCACACACACACACACACACACACACACACTTTCTTAGAAAATGCATTAAAAGTAATTGATCTGGGCAGGTATCACACATGTATGACATCCTGAGTTCATGCCTCAGCATCACCTTACAAAAAAATAATAATAATAGAGAATAATTGTGGCCACCCCTTACCACTGGACACCACATTTGTCTAACTTACACTTACACCTCTGGACAAGGTCACTGCCCCAGGAATTACTGCCATTGCTGTCCCCACCTGTTGAAATAAGAACTCTCTTTGTATTCTGTGTCTTGTATCTCCTACTCCAGATACATGGTCTGTAGCAAATGCACACTCTTGGTTAACTTTAGGTCACATGGCCCTGACAGTTGCACGAAAGACTGGAACAGCACACGTGCCTTTTATAAGGCATCCATAGTAGAAAACGAGCTCGGCTTTCATTAAATACTCAAAGGGGTAGTTCTTTCAAAACAGGAAGAGAAGTTTAGTGTTGAGAAGACAAAAACAAAGAAATAAGCGTCACACCCTTCTAAGCAACAAGTACATTTTAGTAGATTTCTTTGTTAATATAATAAATTATTTTATTGCTACCAGAGTTATTGCTAGGATCAGTACCTGCACAAAAAATCCAGGATGGAGAGAAATTGAGAGGGGAGTAAAAGATAGTGAGGGAGAGGGAGAGAGAGACACCTGCAGGTCTGCCCCACCACTCATAATGCAGGTTCCAACAGGAACAGGAATCAGCTTCCTTGTACATAGTAACTTGTGAGCTCAAGCTGGTCTGCCACCATCCAGCCCCCTTATAGAAGACTTCTTGGGGGCAGGATAAACAGCATAATGGTTATGCAAACAGACTCTCATGCCTGAGGCTCCTAAATCCTATGTTCAATCGCCGCACCACCATAAATAAACCAGAGCTGAGCAGTGCTCCGGTGTTTCTCTGTGTGTGTGTGTGTGTGTCTCTTTCTGCATCTCTCTCTCAAAAATAAAATAAATAAAATGAAATAAATAAATAAAAGTAGTGGTCCAGGAGGTAGCACAGTGGATAAAGCACTGGACTCTCAGGCATGGGGTCCTGAGTTCGATCTTTTTTATCTATCTTAATCTTCCCCTTCCCTCTAAATTTCTCTCTCTCTCTCTCTATGTGTGTATATATATATATATATATATATATATATATATATATATATTTAATTAACTAATTAAAATAAGTAAATAAGATATTTTATTTTTAAAAAATCACTATATAGGGAGTCGGGCTTAGCGCAGTGGGTTAAGCGCAGGTGGCGCAAAGCGCAAGGACCTGCGTAAGGATCCGGGTTCCAGCCCCCGGCTCTCCACCTGCAGGGGAGTCGCTTCACAGGCAGTGAAGCAGGTCTGCAGGTGTCTATCTTTCTCTCCCCCCTCTGTCTTCCCCTCCTCTCTCCATTTCTCTCTGTCCTATCCAATAACAACCACATCAATAACAACAACAATAATAACTACAACAACAATTTAAAAAAGACAACAAGGGCAACAAAAAGGAAAATAAATAAATGTAATAAATAATAATTGTTGTAGTTATTGTTGTTGGATAGGACAGAGAGAAATGGAGAGAGGAGGGGAAGACAGAGTGGGGGAGAGAATGACAGACACCTGCAGACCTGCTTCACTGCTTGTGAAGTGAATCTCCTGCAGGTGGGAAGTCGGGGCTTGAACCTGGATCCTTTCGCTGGTCCTTGCACTTTTCGCCACATGCGCTTAACCCACTGCGCTACCACCCAACTCCCAGGACCTGTATTTAAGCCCTCGCTCTCCACCTACAGCAAGGACCCTTCACAAGTAGTGAAGCAAGTCTGCAGGTGTCAGTCTTTCTATCCCTTTGTGTCTCCCCCTCCCCTCTCAATTTCTCTTTGCTCTATTGAATAAAAAATGAAAGAGAAAAAACGGTCACCTGGAGCTGTGGATTCATAGTGCTGACAATGGAACGCCAGTGACTGGAGGCAAAAGGGAGAGAAGGAGAGAGAGAGAGAGTGAGAGAGAGAGAGGAGTCTCAGCAGTATTGTACATGTATAAGGCTCTGGGTTCATTTACAGATACCACATTAAAAAAAAACTAGGGAGTCGGGCGGTACCGCAGTGGGTTAAGCACACGTGCGTGGCGCAAAGCGTAAGGACCAGCATAAGGATCCCGGTTCAAGCCCGGGCTCCCCACCTGTAGGGGCGTTGCTTCACAGTTGGTGAAACAGGTCTACAGGTGTTTATCTTTCTCTCCCCCTCTCTGTCTTCCCCTCCTCTTGCGCTTTCTCTCTGTCCTATCCAACAATGACGATTCCAGTGATAATAACAACAATAAGTACAACAACCATAAAAAACAAGAGTAACAAAAAAGGGAAAATAAATAAATAAATATTTAAAAAAAGAAGAAGAAACTAGAAATGGTACTCAGATAACCAAGGTTATCAACACTGACCCAGCCCCTCCATGATCTATGAGAGTTCAGGCAGTGGTTCCTGGGTTTAGTGTAACCAACACTGAGAGACAAACGCCATTTATAACCCAGGAAAGACTTTAAAGAGGAAGAGTGTGAAGCACAGGCCTTGGCATCCCAGATAGAGTTTTTCTCAAGTTATGCTTCTCATACTCTTTAAAAAACTATCTTTAGGACTAGGGAGGTAGTTCAGTAGTTGAACACAGGACTTCTGTACGGAGGTTCCAGATTTAATTCCTGGCACTTATTTATGCTGGAATTGAGTGGTGCTCCTCCTCCTCCTCCTTCTCCTGTTAAGAGTCCCTGTTATAATGATGAGCCCTTGGCAACTGTATACAACTGTATCTCACATGTTGCTGAGACAAGTTTCTTGCTTAGCCTCAGAATCTTAGCAGATTGGACAGACTTTTCCAAAAATCTCTGAAACACATTATCAAAGAGGAGACTGTGGAGTAGGCACATGATCAAACCAAATTTTCATTAGACTTGAACACTGGAGCAGCTTTTACCATGCAACCCAATCCAGGAGGAAGTGTGGTCAGCCTAAGGAAGCCACAGAGAATAAAAAGGAGGGTCATGCTTTCTAGAGGGCATGAGCTTCTTTCTTTTCCGGCTACTGTTATCAGTGTGGTAAGTACATCCCTTCAACTGAATGCCCTGGAGAGGAAGCTCAGGACTTCCTGTTGTCTTACCAATACTGCAAAATGCTAATTAAAAGAAAGGGGGAAGGAGGAAAATGAGAAGTTCCTCTGGTTACATCAGGTATACCAGCCTCTGGAAGGAAACCAGCTGGCTTTTTTCTGGAAATATAGAGGGAAACTCATAGCACAGGTATTAGTTTCTTTCCAAATCAATCAGAATCCAGAAAAGTCTCCCTATAGAAAAAGGACCTTTTGGATGACAGAGGGCCTAGTGGGGGTTGTATTGTTGTGTTGAAAACTGAGAAATGTTATGCATGTACAAACTATTGTATTTAGTGTCAAATGTAAAACGTTAATCCCCCAATAAAGAAATTTAAAAAAAGAAAAAGGATCTTTTGGGAGTCAGGTGGTAGCACAGCGAGTTAAACACACATGGCTCAAAGCACAAGGACCGTCGTGAAGATTCCAGTTCAAGCCCCCGGCTCTCCAGCTGCAGGGGAGTCACTTCACAGGTGGTGAAGCAGATCTGCAGGTGTCTAGCTTTCCCTCCCCCTCTCTGTCTTCCCCTTCTCTCTTCATTTCTCTCTGTCCTATCCAACAATGATGACATCAATAACAACAACAATAATAACTACAACAACAATAAAAACAAGGGCAACAAAAAGGAATTAAATATTTAGAAAAAAAGGACCTTTTTTTTGAGTTAGGATATAGCTCGGTGACAGAGCACATGTTTTGCATATATGAAGCCCAGGGTTTGAGATACAACAGGATGAACAACAAAACTGAAGATTTCTTTCTTTTTTAGTGATTTAGTATTCTTGCAAAATTATGAGATAACAGGACTATAATTCTGCACCATTCCAACCACCAGAGTTCTGTGTCCCCATTCCATCCATTGGAAAGTGCTGTAGTTCTCCTAAGGTTGCAAATATGGGTTTGGGTTGACTAATATATATATATTTTTCCCCCCCTACGGTACTGCCTTCTCTTCCTTTCTAACTCACATCTACACCTATGACTATTTCTGCATGCTGTTCTTTTTCTCCTCTCTTTGTGTCCTGATGGAATTGGAGTTTTTGCTTGAGTTTGATAGCTAACATGGAGTTGGACAAAAAAATATTGTCCAACTTACCACCTATCAGAGCAGCCTACCCTTTCCTTGCATTTCATTGTAAACTTTCTCTTCTGTTCTTCAAAAGGCCAATTCTATGCCCATTTAAATTTGGTGCGGTCATGTGCTTCCCCACCCCCAGCACACACACATTAGATAATGTGTTTTGGAAATCTATGGAAGAGAGGGCCAGGTGGTGACTCACTTGGTTCAGCACACATGTTACAGTGCACATGGACATGGGTTAGAGCTCCCAGTCCCCACCTGCAGAGGAAAAGCTTCACAAGTGGTGAAGCAGGGCTTCAGGTGTCTCTATGTCTTTCTCACTCTCTATCTCCCCATCCCTCTCAATTTCTGGCTGTCGCTATCAATAAATATAGATAATTTTAAAAAGAAAGAAATCATGGGAGAGACTGTTTTCAAACTGAGATTTGCTAGTGCCTCCTCTGCTAAGATTTATAAGTAATACTTCTCTTGAACATTTTAAGCCAGTCCTCACTTTTTTGAGCTATGTTTCTTTAGCAATATTATCTTCCTCTATTGCCTATGTTTCACATCATAGTACATCCTTCCTCTGAAAGAGAAGATAACAACAACAAAAATTCCACTTTGATCATAACGGTAGATTAGAAAAAGAAACTACCCCCAACTTTTTAACTGTTCAAAAATGCCATGCTTTTCCCATGAAATATGAGGACACTTTATACTGTCTATTCCAGGTCCTACAGTTTTCCAAATGGGCAGATATTGATTTGAGAGATAGAGGTCAAGGCAAGATGGCACAGACTTTGTTGCAAGCTTCATCTTGGGTTTGTTGTTGTTTTTGTTTTTATATCTTGCTTTTTTTCTAAAGATGATGTTTTCTTACTTTACTTTAAAAAAAAAAAAGATTTATTTTGTGTCTTATGAGAGAAAGGAGAGAGAAGCCCACATGATACAAAAAGAAAGAGACAATCAGAACACTACTCAAATACATTCAGTGCTGAGCTAGAACTAGGAGCCTCAAACATGAAAGTCTGAAGTCCTACTAGGTGAGCTATTTTCCCAGATGCCTATTTCATTCTCTCTACTAGAAGTTCCACAGTATTTAAATTATCTTCTAGACTAATTTATATAAATGTCTATCAAATAATCTGTATTGTGTACCATATCACAAAGAAAAGACCTGACATATTTCAAGTAACTACCTGATGTGAATTTGGTCTGCAGAAGGAATGCAGCTTGAGTTCTCCCCAGGAATGGGGAGCATTGTGACACAGAGCTAATTAAATTTCCTTTTTCCTTTTCACTATTTAAAATAAACAGTGTTTGGGGCCAGATGGTGCTGCATCTGGTTGAGTGCACATGTTACAGTGCACAAGGACCCAAGTTCGAGCCCCCGGTCCCCACCTGCAAGGGGAAAGCTTCACAAGTGGTGAAACAGGGCTGCAGGTGTCTCTCCGACTCTCTCCCTCTCTACCCCTTCTCAATTTCTGGCCGTTTCTATCCAAAAAAATAAAGATTAAAAAATTAAAATAAACAGTGTGATCCAGGAGGTGGCACAGTGGGTAAAGTGTAAGACTCTCAAGCATGACTTCCTTGGCTCAATCCCTGACTTTGCATGTGCTAGAGTGATGCTGTCGCTCTGTCCCCCTCATTAATAAATAAATGAAGTAAAGCTTTAAAATATTGCAGTGGATAAAATAATCTCAGTGTATATATAAAATAAACTAGACAGTAAAATCAAATTCATAGTTTATGGCTAAATGGCTAGATTTTTATTTAAATATTCATTTTTTTAAAATAGAGACAGAAAGAAACTGAAAGAGAAAGGAAAGATAGAGAGGGAGAGGGAAAAAGAAACACCTGCAGCATGGCTTTACCACTCATGAAGCTTTACCCCTGCAAGTGGGAACTGGAGGCTTCAATCCAGAACCTTAAACATAGTTACATTTGTCTTTTACCACCTGGTCCATTGGCTACACTTTTTACAATGAAAACAATGAAAACAAATGCAAGTATTTATTAAGTAAATGCTATAGAAATATAACTCAGGAATTGACATCTTAAATGAGTATGATGCCTAAAGATATTTAACACTGTGAATTAGATAAAATTAACATAATAAATTATTGAGCAAAATTTACCTATTTGCTACTTCTGAAGAACAGATCTGTACAGAGAAACTGATTACCTCAGAAAAGACTAAAAGACATAGGATTTATTTAGGTTCCAGTTTCATATGGACTTTAAGTCACTTGTGGCTCACAAGGAGAAAAGTTGGCTGTCAGGAGCTGTGGATTCCTAGTGTTGGCACAAGCCTTAGTGATAACCCCGGTGGCAATAAGGAGGAAAAAAAAAACTTGGGAAGTATAACAGAAATTCAAAATGTAAAAAATGTGTAATAGTTCTAAAGTCCCAGGTTCAATCCCCTGCACTACCATAAGCCAGAGCTGAGCAGTGCTGTGGTAAAAAAAAAAAAAAAAAAAAAATGTAATAGTTCCATGAAGATATTGTCAATAGAGTAAATTCACTGCAAAATAAAAGATAAGGAGTGAAAATATTTAAATCTGTAAAGACAGCTGCATTTAGAAATGAAAGAACTGTTTACATAGTATGTTCACAAATAGTATATTTATAACTTCAGTTCCTAGAATGCAATTGTATACACAAAAAGGATGAAAATATTTTACAAAAAATGTCTTTGTTATTTTTTGGGGAAAAAAACAAATTTAATAAAACAAATAGAGTGACTTTGCATATAAAAATGATTTCCTCGGGAGTCGGGTGGTAGTGCAGCGGGTTAAGTACAGGTGGCACAAAGTGCAAGGACCGGCTTAAGGATCCCAGTTTGAGCCCTCAGCTCCTCACCTGCAGGGGAGTCTCTTCACAGGCGGTGAAGCAGGTCTGCAGGTGTCTGTCTTTCTCTCCTCTTCTCTGTCTTCCCTTGTCCTCTCTCCATTTCTCTATGTCCTATCCAGCAACGATGACATCAATAACAACAACAATAACTACAACAATAAAAAAAACAAGGGCAACAAAATGGAATAAATATTTTTTTAGAAAATTATTTCCTCATTGAATCTGTGAATTTCTTTTTTTTTAAATTTATTTATTTATTTATAAAATAAAAACACTGACAAGACCATAGAATAAGAGGGATACAATTCCCACCACCAGAGCTCTGTACCCCATCCCCTTCCCTGATAGCTTTCCTAGTTCTTCATCTACAAAAAACATTTTAAACGTTCTGTATACTTTGCATTATTACTTCTGTGGAGATTTGTAGAATAGAGAGGGGTTTTTTAACTTGCTTTTCATTGGGTTCTGAATTTTCCCACTTTCCACCTCCACCAAGAGGATGGTGGCTAAGCTTGTACACATTACAGTGCACAAGGACACAGGTTCAAGCCCTTGGTCCCCACCTGCAGGGAGAAGCTTCATGAGTGGTTAAAAAAAAAAAAAAAAAGTGCTACAGGTATCTGTCTACCTCCCCCTCCCCTCTTAGTTTCACTGTCTCTATCCTAAATAAATAAATAAATAAATAAGATTTTAAAACAGGTACTACACTGATAAAATATATTTGTTTAATTTGTTTGTTCTCATGTGCAAGAGAAGAAGACCAAAGCTCTACCAAAGCTTTGGCATATGGTAGTTCTGGGGATGAACCTGCAACTTCTGGTGTCTCAGACAGGAAAGTCTGATGTACTACTGTTAGCAAAGATGTCTTCCCAGCTCTCTTTTGTACTTTTTAAAAGTTTATTCAGGTGTCACACCTGGTTAAGTACACACATTATAGTGCACAAGTACCCCCAGTTCAAGCCCCGGACCCCCATTTGCAGGGGAGAAGCTTCACGAGTGGTGAGGCAATGCAGTGAGTGTCTCTTTTTCTCTCCCTTTCTCTATCTCCCACTCCTCTCTTGATTTCTCTCTGTCTTTACACAATAGGTAAATAATTAAATGAATAAATAAATAAAGTTCATTCAGGGAGCCAGCAGGTAGCTCACCCAGTAGAACACACACTTCTCCATGTGTGAGGACCTGAGTTCAAGCCCCCAACAACCAAATGGAAGCATCATGCAAAGGGGAAGCTTCTCAGCAGTGGGGTGATGCTGTTGTGAGTCTCTGTCTCTGTGTGTGGGTCTCTTTCTGTCACACACTCACTCACTCACTCCTCTCTCCCTTCCTCTATCTTCCACTTGTAGCTAGAAAAGGGAAAAAAAAGGAAGAAAAAATGTTCATTGGGGGCAGTAGAGTCTCCCAGGTGCAAAGCTCCAGCAAAGCTCTGCAAAAACGTTGACTATAAATTAATCAATTAATCTAATTTGGGCCAAAGGTGAAATCTTTCAACAACTGATTTCTTTTTCTTTCGATAGTTGGTAACTTGAGTAGTCCTCCTGGTTTTATAAATAGACATATTTTGTTTTTCAGAATTCAAAGGAAGAAAAAGTTGCTATTAAATCCTAACAAAGGGATTTTTCAGAGTTAACCCAATTGCAAAACAATGTGATTATTGCAATAACTATCATCTTCTTAAACCCTAAGACAACAGGAATCTCCTGCTTCCTTGATAGAGCCTATGTTTCTCCCAATCCTGGAACCTCTGGGGTGGGGCTCACTTCCCTGCATGCTTCTCTCAAGTCATACCAATAATATTGCATCTGCCGATTGCAGCCTAATTAATGCAATGAATACCATCTCAGCATGCTTCACCTCAGACTTTGTACAGAGACGTCAGACATGGAATGCTAACCCTTCACCCTCATCACTCGGGTGAGACCTTTCCTTTCATGATATTCTCTAATTCCATTCCAGGAGGTTCACTTCCTAACAAAGTCCCAAAACCTAGATATAGGCCAGGTCCTATAAGATAGAGCATATGTTCACATGTGTCCATAAATTAGGGCAAAATATATACCTGAAAGCAAAAATACACAATAGTCTGTAGTGAGTCAGTATCAACATAATGAAATAGTGTCCACTTAGACTTAGATACCCACCTCACCTACTTTGTATTATAGTTCTCTCACTCACTCCAAAGCTAGCCTTAGCAAAGCAAGGACTGCAAAAGTTGAATAAGGGCAAGAGACTGGCATACTTTAACAATGACTTTTTCATCACTATAAGGCCATTTTACCAGCTGGGGCACTAATCGGGGAGCCCTGAGACTCCCAAACAGACGTGATGGGCCTAGACCTCAAATAAATCCCTCTCTCCATTGTTTCCAGTCATCTCTATCAGGAACATCAAAATAGACCCCTTTGTGGGCCCCCATAGGACCTTGCCCTCAACTTGGATCAACAATGGTAGAGAATGTTCCATCCTCCGAAGGGAGGCTGGACAACATACTCTATGCTACACCTGAGGAAGATGGGTCTATACTGGGGCAGCATGGAATGTTCCTACTCATGACCACAGAATGTGAACTCAGATCTAGAGGGATGCAGAGGTCACACAAGCTCCTAAGCTAATTATGGGCCCCATATCACATCAAATCGATGGGGTTTACAGTCAACAATATTTATACCCCTTAGAGAGCTACTCTCTTCCCTGATCCAGCTTTCTGGCCCTTTTCCCAGCCATAACATCATCTCCTCAGACAATAATTAGGATCCACCTGCATATCAGATTTCAGGCAAAAAAAAAAAAAAAAAAAAAAAAAAACAACCTACTATAGCTACAGACCCTTTGAAATATAACTAAAATATGCCTACTAGCTATCTACAAAACGGAGGACCCCCCAACTCTTCATCTGCACTCTTCCAGCCTTTAGTTCCATGATTGTTCAACAATTTGTTTGGCTTTGTATGTTAACTCTGTTTTCAGCCACCAGGTTCCAGATGCTACGAGGATGTGACCAGACTTCCCTGGACAGACAACCCCACCAATGTGCCTTGCCCCAGAGCCCTCCCCACTAGGGAAAGAGAGAGACAGGCTGGGAGGAGTATGAATCGACCTGCCAATGCCCATGTTCAGTGGGGAAGCAATTACAGAAGTCAGACCTTCCAACTTCTGCATCTCACAATGATCTTGGGTCCATACTCCCAGAGGGTTAAAGAATAGGAAAGCTATCAGGGAAGGGGATGGAATACAGAGGTCTGGTGGTGGGAATTGTTCGAAGCTGTACCCTTCTTATCCTATGGTTTTGTCAATGTTTCCTTTTTATAAATATTTTTTTTTAAGTTGCTATTTCTTTAATTACCTGAGGTGCTCTCAGTCTCTGGTGTCTTGTTCTGAATTCCATTAGGTAATTATTGAATTTATCAACTTTTTCCTTTCAGACTTATTCAACCATTTCCCATTTAATTTTCATCCATATGGTCCCCTTTTCTTCCTTTTTAGGTGTTTTTCTGTAATGGATTATTATGAGCTTTTTCCCAAATTTGACTTATTTTTCAGGGGGCTTCATTTTCCCATGTTGATCCTTTGTAGCATAAATGTAAGTGTCTGTAGCCTTGCAAACCTACTAGATGCTCATGTGACTGGGTTTCAGTATAAAATCTAGAACTTATTTAATACATGGTGATAGATGACAGTGTTCATCGTCTCCTAGGGAGATGACTGAAGTGCTCATGTCAAATGAAGAAGGCTTGTTGGTTGTACGGTTCTGTTTTGAGTGATTATTTGAATAGTCTCTCCAATCCCGAGCTGCTCTTCTCTACATATGTGATTTAAAAAAAAAAAAAAAAAAAAACAGTCATTGATGGTTTAAGTCTTTCCACTGTCAGTTCCTGAGTTCTGATAAGTAAAAAAATAAGAATAGTCAGGTTTGGCAAAACATTACTATAAAATCATACATGGAAGAAGAGCAGCACTAGAGTAACAGAGGAACCTTCAGCTGTGGGTCACAATGAAGTTACAGTCTCTGTTTAGGCTTCCAACATGATGTGCATGCTTAAGTCAGTCATTTCTCTCCTGAACTTCACCTTCTCACCTACAAAATAAGAAACTGAACTGCTTTCTACAGTGCCCTGTAAATCAAACAGTCTCTGATTCTAATGAGTTGTCTATTTATCATCTGGGTAACATATGCAAGCATAAATATTTATAAATAAAATATGAACTAAAAATAAAATCACTTCATTACTTCTTTTATTTTTATGGGTGGGGATAAAAGGTTTATAGTAAATACAGTGGTTAGTACATGTGTTAATATTTCTCAGTTTTCTGAAAACCACTCTCACCCTCACTACTTCTTTATCCAGTTATCTGTTGATGGGCATTTAGGTTACATCCATATTTGGGCTATTGTGAATAAAGTAACTATGAATATAGGCATACATATGCTCCTTTGAATTTGTATTTTCATGTCCTTTGGATAAGTGCCCGAGAGTGGTATTGCTGGATCTGTGCAATTAAAAAGTTGTAATTGTGACAAAATGGATGGAGCTAGCAGTGACTGTGCTTAGTAAAGTAAGGAGGTAAAGACAGTTCTCAATCAGTTTCACTCATGTGGAACATAGAGAATCACATGAACTTCCAAAGAAAAAAAGTAGCCAACCTATCTTTGAGAGTGTGGTTATCACTGGGTGGAATGATGGAGCACAGAACTCTGGTGGCAGATGTGGTGTAGAACTATACTTCATTATCCTATAATCTTGTAAACCACTATCAGATAGCTAATAAAAAGTTAAAAAGAAAAATAATAAAATAAAATCAGAGAAACTAGGGCTGGAGAGGTCAGCTTAGTTGCCCAGTGGAACAATATGGATGTGCCTTTTTTATTGATGGTACAAAGGTGGTAATGAAACAGTCTTACCTACACTTATTACATATGGCCTGAGCTTCCAGATCTCTGGTGACACTTCCATGGAATTTTTTGTTTGCTGTCTGTGAAGGTTATAGCCATATTTGGTCCATTGTGTGAACCAGTTTGAACTGGTGTGGGCCAGATTGAACTGGTGAGTCAGAACTCTATCCTTTTCATCATAGTCTCAAAACCCACCTAAGGGATGCTTCCAGGTAGTTCCTACTAAATGATCCTAAAATGGACCGGAATTCCCCTTCCTCAGCCACAAAACAACTGACAGCAACTGAATAGCACAGGGTCAGAGGAAAGCTGTAAGTTATCAAGCATGACAGGATGCTCTGCTGGAGATCTGCCCACGGGTTTCTTGGTTTCAGTCAACTGGAGCTTCAAAAAGAAAAAAGCTTCATTACTCCACCCCCATACCCTCAAATCTGATGTCCTAATCAGGGAATTACAGCTCAGTGTTTTCCTTATGATTTTGTCTTAACTTTTTTTTTAATTTCTTTATTGGGGAATTAATGTTTTACAATAGTTTGTACATGTGTAACATTTCCCAGTTTCCCATATAACAATACAACCCCCACTAGGTCCTCTGACATCCTTTTTTGGACCTGTATTCTCCCCCACCCACCCCAGAGTCTTTTACTTTGGTGCAATACGCCAATTTTGGCTTAACTTTTAAGAATATTCATTCATTCGTTTGAGGGTGGGGTGGGGAGAGCTTATTTCAAGTCCAAATAGATGGAAGCATCTTACTCCTTGCTCCATGCCCTTCAGTGCTCTATCAGAAGGCAGTCAGCACAGATTGCCAGACATCCATTCACTCAGAATGTACTGAGCCCCTGCTATGTGCCAGGTACTACTTAGCTCTGGGAATGTACACAAAGTCATCTTCTCATTCATAATCACTTATAATAAATTTTTTTTATTCACTCCCATCTCTTAACCCCCCTCCTCATTTTTCTGGATTAGCCTTGGTATACTTGAATCCTGAGTACTGACCTCCTCAGGCTAGTTCAGGGCTGAAGCAACCTGAGTTAAATCAGGCCAGTAGCCAAAAGGGTGCAGCACTCATATGATATAAGCTCTTTCCTGTAATCAGTTTTCTTAATTTAGTCTGCTCCCAGGAGAGGATTTAGTTTCTGCTCCTGCTTCAGCTATTATTTGGCATGTAACACATATTTAAACAAGGGCCTCTTTCTAGTCATAGCTCCCAAGCTAGGTGACACATAATATCAGCCCGTCACAGCTCCAGTCATCCACAAAACACTGTGCTCCAGTCTCTGAGCCTCAGAATCTCAAAAGAAACTGAAAAGGAAGCAACATTGCCTTTAGTGTCTAATTACTTTCACATCTATCATTCACTCTCAGTTCATATACACTAATACAAAAAGACAACTGAATAGGCAAATGAGCAAGGAAGAAGAGAAAAACATTTCCTACAAAGAACTCCAAAAAAATGCAGATATTTACTCTCCCTATTCTAGAAAATGAAGTATAGCTTCCTTCCATCCCCCTTGCTTTTGTATAGGGGCTAGTCTTAGTGACTCGCTTCCACAGAAAACAGTATATGGGGAGCTCGGGCAGTGGCGCAGCAGGTTAAACATACATGGCACCAAGAACAAGGACCTGCATAAGGATCCCAATTCCAGCCCCCAGCTCCCCACCAGCTCTCCACCTGCAGGGGGGTAGCCTCACAGGAGGTGAAGCAGGTTTGCAGGTGTTTATCTTTCTCTCCTTCTCTCTAACTTCCCCTCCTCTCTCAATTTCTCTCTGTTATATCCAACAATAACAACAACAACAATGATAAACAATATGGGCAATAAAAGGGGGAAGAAGAGTATATGAAGTCATGCAGGAGGATAAGGTATTGGACTCTCAAGTATGAATCCCAAGTTCATGCCAGAGTGATACTATGATGTTCTCTCTCTCAACAATAATAAGTATATATTTCTTTTTTAAAAAGATATCAAAAGAGAAAAAAAATAGCCCCGTTACAGTGTAGAGAGACTTACCAGTATGGTCTTAATCTAGTGATCAAGGCTAAAACCACCATGTGAGTTTTATGCACCCCCCCCAACATGTGACTGCATAGACATTTCACCTTAGAGACATTTTTCTTTTAAAAAAATTTTTTTATTAGTTTTGTTCACTTTTTGAATTGAGACAGCCAGAAATCAAGAGGAAAGGGGTAACTAGAGAGAGATGGAGAGACACCTGCAGCACTGTTTTACCACTCACAAAGAGTCCCCCTGCAGGTGGGGACTGGGGGCTAAAACCCAGGTCCTTATGCATGGTAACATATGTGCTCAATCAGGTGCTCAAGAGACTATTTTTTTCTAAAGCCCACTACTGTAGTATAGCCATGAAGAAAAAAAGAAAAGAAAAAAGTAATTCAAACTCTTTGAAAGACATTTTACAAACAGCTGAATAATTCTTCCAAAACTGTCAAGATCATGAGAAACAAGGAAAGACTAAGAAACTAATAACTAAACTTGGTGCAATATCCTGGGTGAGATCCTGGAACAGACAAAGGTCATCAATGAAAAGATCTGGTGAAATATGAGTAAATTCTAGAATTCAGTTAGTAGGAGTTGTTGATTTCTTAGATTTGACAAAGTATTAGGGAAAAACATAGGGTGAGAGGGTCTCTGTACTATCGTCAAGCTTTCCTGTAAATCTAAACTTATTCCAAAATATAAATCTTGTTTTTTTAATCCCTATCAAGACATACCAAAATGAATCTATGAATTGTCAATGTTTGCAATGAAAATAGGAGTATGTATCACCGCAGAGCCTACAACATTAAAAATACAGTAAGAGGACCGGCTTAAGGATCCCGGTTCAAGGCCCTCCCCCCCACCCCCACCCCCACCCCCGCTCCCCACCTGCAGGGGTGTAACTTCACAAATTGTGAAGCAGGTCTGCAGGTGTCTATCTTTCTCTCCCCCTCTCTGTCTCCCCTTCTGTCTCCATTTCTCTCTGTCTTATTCAGCAACGAAGACAGACAACAATAACAACTACAACAATAAAACAAGGGCAACAAAAAGGGAATAAATAAATAAATATTTAAAAAAAAAAACATTTAAAAACACAGTAAGATAAGGATGAGGGAAATAACTCATATTGCCATTCACAGCCTGAGTTCACTCCCAGGTGCAACACATGGAGAGCAGCACTTCAGTGGTACTGGAGGGAAGCTCCAGTAATATGGCGTCTCTCCCTCACTACCTGTCTGTGTGTCTCTGTCTGTATCTGAATGAAAAGCTGATTTAGAATGATGAAACAACTCACACATGAGGTTCTGGTAATGCAAAATAGAGAAAAGAAAAGAATCTATATACTATTTCCGTAGCAGTTTAGGTAAAAGTCCTTGAAAAATACACGTCAATATAACTGATATAAAAAGAAAGTAGGGGGTAGGGCGGTAGTGCAGCAGGTTAAGGGCACATGGCGAGAAGCACAAGGACCAGCATAAGGATCCTGGCTCCCCACAAACATAAGGGTCGCTTCCCAAGCAGAGAAGCAATGAAGCAGGTCTGCAGGTCTTTCTCTCCCCCTCTGTCTTCCCCTCCTCTCTCGATTTCTCTTTTTCTTATCTAATAATAATAACAATAACAACAATAAGTGCAACAAGGGCAACAAAAATGGAGATAATGGCCTCCAGGAGCAATGGATCCGTAGCGCAGGCACAGAGCCCCAGCGATAACCCTGGAGGGGGAACAAAAGGAAAGTATGAAGCCCTATAAATTGAATCTGTAATTAAGATCTTCCTACAAAGAAACCTGTCTAGATGGCTCTCAACACAGGTAAGAAGGAAATATGATCATTATTGGTCAAATACCTTCAAAGAGCAAGGGAAAGTGAAATATGATTCAACATGTTTTATGATGCTAAAATAAAATGGATTATCAATGCCTAGAAAGGACACCACCAAAACTGAAAATTACTGGTCAATATCTTTTATGAACTTAAATCCAACACTATATAAAAAAGTATCACATCAGTAATGATCTGTAATGGTTGATCTATTTCAGGAAAGTAAGACTAATGTAACATTTGAAAGAAATCAGTGTAAATTTAACAGTATTGGACTAGAGGAGAAATATCAAGTAACTATCCTAATGTACAAAAAGGCATTTGAGAGATTTTACTATCTGTTAATTATACTAACACTAACCAAGACAATTGTTGTTAAAATTTTCGGAGGCTCTTGCTGGCCTGGCTTGCTTCACAGCGGGTAACAGAGACGCGGAGACAACAGCTGGGCAGGGAAGCTGTATTTCTTTATTCAGGAACAACGATTCATAAACTAAGACAAACTAATCACCAAACAGAACTCTGCTGTCTCTTTGCGGCGGCGCAAGCACTCTCTCTTACTCTGGAACTCAGGAACTTTCCAACTCTGGAACTCTGGAACTCTCGTACTGGGGAACCCCCTGAAACTCTTCCACTGTGGAACTCTCTCTTACTCTGTAACTCTGAAACTCTCGAACTCAGGAACTCTCCAACTCTGGAACTCTGGAACTCTCGTACTGGGGAACCCTCTAAAACTCTTCCACTGTGGAACTCTCTCTTACTCTGTAACTCTGAAACTCTCGAACTCTGGGACTCTGGAACTCTCGTACTGGGGAACCCTCTGAAACTCTTCCACTGTGGAACTCTCTCTTACTCTGTAACTCTGAAACTCTCGAACTCTGGGACTCTGGAACTCTCGTACTGGGGAACCCTCTGAAAACTCTCCCACTCTCGAACTCAGGAACCCAGGAACTCTCGGACTCAGGAACCCTCTCTCGGGGTTCCTTGGGGCGGGGCCAAGCAGGCCCGCGAAATTAACTGGACTGATCCAATTCTCTTGGTGGGGGAGGGCTAGAACAAACCAATGTAAAGCATACGACAATTCCCCCTTTTCTTTTTGACTAAATGACTATAGTATCAAGGGTGTGGGGTGAACAGAAACATATATAACAAAAACCAGCATGTTGCCAAGGGAAGGCCTGAGGGGGCCATATCTGAAAAAAAAAACATTCCTTGCCTCTGGGGGCTACTTGCCTCGACGGGCAATTGCATGGGGGCGGGGAACGGCCTAGAGTCACTTACTATGAAACAAAACTTGTTATTAGCATATCTACTGCACGATCCAACGTTTCTAATAGAGAAGGAATTTGAGACTTTTACATATCAACAATGTCTTTTAACTTTTTGTTACACCCATTCAAGATGGAGACACACCCTAGGTGTGGGCCTGAGAGGAAACCTCAGGCATGAGAATAATTAGCATAGCCATTGTGCGATCTACCATTTCTAATAGAGAAGGTAATGGAGAGTTTTACATATCAACAAGTCTATTTAACCTTTTGTTTAGACTAACTTAGTTAAAATATATTGATTGTTAACTAATTTTTACCTTAGACTTTAAATGTAAGTTAATTTTATCTTTATGAGAATTACATTGAAAACCTTTTTCATTTAACTTTGACTAGTAAGAATTTAGCCTTAAAGCTACTGTTTACCAAACTTTAAACATACACATAAACATGGTCATTAATACACAAGGAGAGAAACCTTTGTTACGAAGACATGTCATTTTAAACACGAATTTAAATCTGTACTGTCTTTGTGGTTGGGGGGGGTCACCATTCGGAGGTGGCTTCCTGCGCAGCTCCATTCCCACGCAGCTTCACTTTTAGGAATTGTAGGTTGCGATCTCTGCACAAATCTCTGCGTACTCCAGCTTGTCTGCCTTCAGACCGGACCAGTGGCTGGAGATCTCGTGTGCCCAGTTTCGGCAGGGAGCCCGGGGGTCCGGGAGGCCCGGGATGGTTCCAGAATTCATAGAAAGAGGGCAGGCAGGCCAGTTTTGTAGAAGGCGTGGGCCTAGGTGCCCAGGGGTGCGGCCATGATAGGCCACCGCGGCCCTGTCCCATGGCCCTGCCATGTCTGCTGCCCTGTTCGCAGTGGCTGAGCAGTGTGGAGGGATCACGCGTCCAGTGCCCTGCCTCGGGCTCTTGCGTGTTGGCCTCGGGCTCCAGGGGCTCTTGTGTGCTGGCATCGGCCTCCTGCGGGCTGTGGGGCTGCAGGGCTGCGGGCGCGGTGCGCGGGGTTGTCTGGGCACAGCCGGCTGGCTGGCTGTTTAACCAGGTGGAAACAGCAGCTCCGCGCCTCGTCTCCCACCCGCTGGCTCTTCCCGCTGGCTGTTCTGAGTTCGCCCGAGCGAGTGGAAACCACAGAGTGGTCCAGAGATAAATGTTCCAGAAACAGCAAAACAGTCTCGTGAAGAAAGAGCAGAGGCCTTTGGAGATCTCTTCACAAGCAGAAGAGAAGGCCATAGTGCATAGGTAGCCAAATTGTCTTCACTTATCTGAGAGATGAGCAGGTCAGGTCCACGTGGGCGCCATTTGTTGTTAAAATTCCAGAGGCTCTTGCCGGCCGGTCTTGCTTCACGGCGGGTAACAGAGACGCGGAGACAACGGCTGGGCAGGGAAGCTGTATTTCTTTATTCAGGAACAACGATTCATAAACTAAGACAAACTAATCACCAAACAGAACTCTGCTGTCTCTTTGCGGCGGCGCAAGCACTCTCTCTTTTTTCTCTGGAACTCAGGAACCCTCTCCCTTACTCTGGAACTCTGGAACTCTACTCTGGAACTCAGGAACTCTCGAACTCTCGTACTCGGGAACCCTCTGAAACTCTGGCACACTGGAACTCTCTCTTACTCTGTAACCCTGAAACTCTCGAACTCAGGAACTCAGGAACTCTCGGACTCAGGAACCCTCTCTCGGGGTTCCTTGGGGCGGGGCCAAGCAGGCCCGCGAAATTAACTGGACTGATCCAATTCTCTTGGTGGGGGAGGGTTAGAACAAACCAATGTAAAGCATACGACAGACAATAATTGAGAGAACCTCTTCTAATCTAATAAATGGTGTCTGTCTCCAAAAATCTTATGAGTATAATGACATTTATTTCTTAATAAGCCCTGTCCCTGTGACATCAAAAGCATGACAGATTGGTGATGTTATCAAATTCAATATCATACCACAAGATCTAGTCATTATTATTCTTTGTTGGAAAAGTTATGACATATTTTCTGGTTTCTATGCAAAATTGCATCATGACTTTTCCAACAACCCAATAGGAAGCAAGTGGGAAAATGACATAAAATTGAACACAAATCAATGAAACTACCACTATCTACAGATAACATATGATGTGTATACAGCATCTGAAAGACTCTGCAAATAAACTATTAGAGATCATACATAAGGGGCCAGGAGATATCTCACCCAGAATACTGCAGCTTGCCAAGCATGAGGCCTCGGGTTTGAGCCCCAGCATCAGCTGGGAGCATATGGGTGTTAGCCTGAGAGGACCATGGATGATTGAGAGGTGCTGTAGTGTCTCTCCTTCTCTCTGTCTTTCTTCTCTCAGTCTAAAATTAAAGGCATGAAAAGGCTGGTCTGGGAACAGTGGTATCATATACATTCCCAGGGCCCTGTTGCCACAAAAAGATGAAATAAAATGGATTAAACAAGGTTGATAGAAAAATCAATGTATAGAAATAAAATGTATTACTTATGATTTTCACAATTTCAAAATAAATTCTTTAAAAATATCATTGATAACATAAAACATAGTATCTGGAAATAAATCTAATAAAGGATTGTAAGAGTCCTACACTAAAAAATACAAAATTTTGCTAAGAGGAATTAAAGAAAACAGATAAATGGAGAAATATAAAATATTCATAATTATGAAATCGTAGTGAATTTACCCATAGCTTAAATAACATTCCAATCAAATCCCAACAAGATCCTTTGTAGAAGTCCATGATAAAGTTCTAAGATTTATTTGAAAATGCAAAGGGTTTAAAAGAGTTGAATCATATTAAAGAGTGACAGTTGGAGAAGTTATATGGCCAGATTTCAACACCAAACAGAATCATATAAATAATGAAGACAGCACTCTCGGGGTTGAGGACAAACAAAACATTAATAACAAATGAATAAATAAAAAGAACAAAGAGGGGATCGGGCAGTAGCGCAGCAGGTTAAGCGCACATGGCGCGAAGCACAGGGATGAGCATGGGAATCCCAGTTCGAGCCCCTGGCTCCCGACCTGCAGGGGACTCACTTCACAGGCGGTGAAGCAGGTCTGCAGGTGTCTGTCTTTCTCTCCCCCTCTCTGTCTTCCCCTCCTCTCTCCATTTCTCTCTGTCCTATCCAACAACAATGACATCCATAACAACAATAATAACTACAATAATAAAAACAACAAGGTCAACGAAAGGCAATAAATATTTTTTAAATTAGGGAGGACACATAAAGTAATGCACAAATAAAAGGGAAAAAGATGTCTTAGAGTGATTTTAAAAAAAAGATTGTTTGAATTAGCAAAACATCTCCCCTGGGAGAGTGCATGCTTTGCCACCCAGGCAACCCAGGCTCAAGCCCATAGCCTAATGCATTAGAGGAAGGTTTGGTTTTGTAGTATCTTTCTCTCTCTACCTGAAACACTCTGAGTGTTTTTCACTCTCTACCTGAAAAAGTCAGGTTGTGTTTGTGAAGCCCTGGCAACAACAAAAACAAATAACTAAGTCTGTTTCAATGTAACCTCAGGCCTCTGTCCTTTTGAGGACTCCATTTCTCTTGGAATAAAGGCAACACTATTCTCCTGTGAGAATTCAGCTATCAGTGTTTCAAGCTAATGGACCCAAATTCTTTTTTTTTTTTTAATTGAGAGCAGACAGGGAGATATCAGTGTTTCAAGCTAATGGACCCAAATTCTTTTTTTTTTTTAATTGAGAGCGGATGGGGAGATATCAGTGTTTCAAGCTGATGGACCCAAATTCTTTTTTTTTTTTTTAATTGAGAGCGGACAGGGAGATAGAGAGAAAGAAAGAAATAGACACCACACCTGCAGACCTGCTTCACCATTCATGAAGCAGAAGCCATACAGGTGGAGAGCAAAGACCCAAACCCCGGTCCTTGTGCTTAGTAATATGTGCACTTAACTAGGTGCACCATAGCCCAGCCTCTGACCCAAATTCTTCAATTCTTCAGTGGATAGATTACAGGACAGTTTTTTGTTTGTTTGTTTGTTTTTACCAGAACACTGTTCAGTTCTGGTTTATGGTGGTGCAGGGGATTGAACCTGGAACATTGGAGTCTCAGGCATGAGAGTCTGTTTGCATAATCATTATTCTATCTACCCTCCACCCTACAGGACAGTTTTAAAGACAAACCCAGAGTGTCATTCTACAGAGTCTGGACCATTGGCCAATGAACTTGACAGAGAACCCACACATGTTGGAACACTGATTTCTAATATCAATATGCCAGTTAATTAAGCCTCTGCTGGCAATTGAACACAGAAATATCAGGAGCATATGATGGCAGGCTTTGTCTACCACCCTTAGAGAGTGCATTCCCACTTAAAGCACATAGGCATCCCAAACTTGAAGAGAAAAATCTAATTCTCACATGTACTGATAGCACAGTATCAGTGATATTGTGGTTGTATTGATTATATATTGACATCAGTAATACAGTGATGCTGTTGAAAGTCTTTAAAATAAACAGTAGACAACAGAGCAGAGGATGTCATGGAAATGCTTTTTATTAGCCAGAGCACTGATGAGCTCTGGCTTATGGTGGTACATGGGATTGAATTTAGGACCTTTGAGCCTCAGGCATGAGAGTCTGTTTGCATAACCATTATGCTACCTACTCCCATTGGAAGTAAAGGACATACATCAAGATTAGCTGAAGGAAACAAGTCTATGACATTGGGTATAAAGATGATAGAATTACAAATGACAATAATTTGGTAAATAAATCTGAAAAAAGAAAAAAGTTACAGTAACATTGCATACCATTTTGTTAGTTTGTAAACATTGAGGGAGGAGCTGTGGAAAGTATAGATACATCTTCAAGTAAGCTCTGAGAGGAAAAAAAAAATCTCTAAAAGATCATGCTTAGCCAATGGGTCAATGAAGCAAGAGTTCAAATCCTACCTCTACCACTCATACGATGCTATATTGTCTTCTATTTAACCCAGGGTCTCTTGATTTCTTAATCTGTGTTACAGACATAGTAATTCAGTAAGGAAATTCTCTAATAGGAAACGCCTAGTCCAAGTCCAAGACATCTGACGTTGGCACACTCTTGCCCCCTGGTGGCTAGTTTAAGTACTATGTGAGCATCTCTGGGCCTTTTTATTAATAATATACTCTAATGCTGCATTCTGAATAACTGGGATAAATCTATTCTTATCGTCCTGAATAAATGCAGTACATTCCTTGATAAAATAAGTTATACAAAATAAAATAAGAACTATATGGACAGTCATGAGGAAATGTAAAAGGTTAAAATTATAAAACAAAAATCCTTGGTGTTTTTGATAATCTAAACACACACTGCAGACATTTTCATAAACCACCCAGTAGACTCAGAGAAATTTCAGTATGTTTTACTTCTATATTCCCTTCTCCATATTGCTTAGATTTGTGGAGTATTTACATGTTTGTGTCATTAGCATGATCTTTTTAGTAACTGTGTCTGCAGAATCAGTCAAAGCAGTGGAAGGTAACACAAAATCCGGCTGAAGCATATTTAAATATCTACACTACTTGTTGCATTGGCAAGTAGGGATAATATAAAAAATAATTAAATGGGAGTGTGGCAGTAGTGCAGCGAGTTAAGCGCAGGTAGCGCAAAGAGAAAGGACCAGCATAAAGATCCCGGTTCAAGCCCTGGGCTCCCCACCTGCAGGGGAATCACTTCACAAAGTAGTGAAGCAGGTCTGCAGGTGTCTATCTTTTTCTCTCCCCTCTCTGTCTTCCCCTCTTCTCTCCATTTCTCTTTGTCCTAACAACGACGTTATCAATTCTTCTTCTAGCGTTTGCCGACGTTATCAATAACAACAATAACTACAACAACAATAAAAAAGGGAAAATAAATATAAAATAACTTTTAAAAATCATTCAAGAGGCTTGGTAGTGGCACACCTGGTTGAATGCACACGTTACAATGCACAAGGACCTGGTTTCGTTCGAGTCCCTGGTCCCCACCTCAGGGGGAAAGATTTGTGAGTGCTGAAGTAGTGCTACATGTGTCTTTCTTTCTCTCTCTCTCTCTCTCTCTCTCTCTCTCTCCCTACCTTCTCCATTTCTGGCTGTCTCTATCCAGTAAATAAAGGTAATAAAAATTTTCAAAAAATAAATCAATAATAAAAATCATTCAAAATTGAATAAAACAGTAAGCAGGTTAATTAGATTTAATTTTCCCATAAAAAATAGCTTTGTTATCTTGGTAAAAACCACATGAATCATTGAAAACAATGTCTGACTGGGACAGTGTTATTGATGTAAAATATAAGTGGGATTTCAAATTTGCCACATGAAAAAGAGAATAAACAAGTTTGTTCATATTTTTTACTGATCACAGATTTAAATGACACTATTGGGTTATAGAAGCACATCTTGGAGACCTGAGCATTCAGTTTTAGACTAGTGCAACAAAATGTGGATTATAATAAAATCAGTCACACAAATGTTTTGGTTTCCCAATGCATGCTGACACTGTACTACTTCCTAAATGTGCAAAAGCACTGTCTATTTTAAAGTGTGTGCACCTTTAAATAGCTTGCACAGGGGCCAGGTGGCAACATACCCAGTTAAGCGCACACATTGCAGTGCACAAGGACATGCGTTCAAGCCCCTGGTCCCCACTCGCAGGGGGAAAGCTTCACAAGTGGTGAAACAGAGCTGCAGGTGTCTCTCTGTCTCTTTCTTTCTATATTTTCCCCTTCCATCTCAATTTCTCTTTGACTATATCTAATAAAGGGGTGAGGGTAGATAGTATAATGGTTATTCAAAGAGACCCACATGCCTGAGGCTCCAAAGTCCCAGGTTCAATCCTCCTAACCACTATAAGCCAGAGCTAATTAGTGCTCTGGTAAAAAAAAAAAAAGCAAATTACCTCTATTTGGGTGATCTCCAGAAATCACCTATATCTAATAAATAAAGATTTTAAAATTAAAATAATAATTATCATGTGTAAGTCTCTGAACTCCCAGGTTTAATCCCCAGCACCACCACCATAAACCAAAAGTTCAGCAGTGTTCTTTAAATTAATTTTTTATGGGAGAGAAGGAGAAAGCATCACTCTAGCATATGCAGTGCTAGAATTAAACTCAGGACCTTATGTTTGTTTCTAATACTTTCTACACTGCAGTACCTCCTGAACCACTACATATTTTAATGTGGAAATATATTATAGGGTTGGGGTGGTGACTTAGATGTAAATCTCATGCCTTACATGTGTGAGACCCAGATTCAACCCCAGCAACACATAAAAACAAAACAACAAACAAATTGTTCACATTCCAAGCTAGGTTAGGAGATAGCTCACTCAGTAAAATGAGTACTTTGCCATGAGCAAAGTCCCAAGTTTGAATCCTGATACCACACAAAAGCTCCACAGCACCAGGAGAAGCTCTATAAATGGTGAAATAGTGCTATGGGCTCCCCTCCTCCCACTCTCTCCCCTGTCTCCTGCTTTCCACCTAAAATAAACAAGTAAATAGAAGCTAGAGCAAATCTCCATATATGGTTGGGTAAATTCGTTCCCCTCTCTGTCCCTACAACTCTTAAATTCCCATTCCACATTCTTGCTGAGTTATATGACTAGAATTAGGCTGCCTGGGTTTTGACACAGTCTGCCCTAGTGCTTACTAAATGCCAGACACCGTTTTCTATGTCTTAAACACATTAATTTATTTAATCTTCCCAATACACCTACAGAGACAGAATTATTGACTTCCCCCTGTCACAGATGGACTAAGACACAGAGCAATAAAGTTGCCTGTCCAAGGACACATAGGTAATAAACGGAAGAGCTGGCACTTGGACCAAGGTCATCTGGCTCCAGAATGTGCACTCCACCTGTTCTCCATTGTGTCTCTCGGAGAACATTATGTTGGTCCACCGGATGTTAACTGTAAATGTAATATGACCCTAATTCAAAAACAACTAATGAAAAGAAAAATGGAATTCAAATCTCTAACACTGATTCAAAGATGCTCTACTTCCTGTTCAGATGGGTAATTCAGTCCTGAGCTAAATGATGCCAGAGCACAAGAAAACCTTGTTTCTCTCTTCTTTCCCAAAATGTTGTCAAACCTTTTTTGTGTGTATTTAAAAAAAAAAAAAAAAAAAAGGAAACAATGACAAAACCATAGGATAAGAGGGGTACAACTCCACACAGTTCCCACCACCAGATGTCTATATCCCATCCTCTCCCCTGATAGCTTTCCTATTCTTTAACCCTCTGGAAGCATGGACCCAGGGTCATTGTGGGTTGCAGAAGGTGGAAGTTCTGGCTTCTGTAATTGCTTCCCCGCTGAACATGGGCATTGACAGGTTGATCCATATTCCCAGCCTGCCTCTCTGTTTCCCTAGTAGGGTGGGGCTTTGGGGAAGTGGAGCTCCAAGACCCATTGGTGGGGTTATCTGTCCAGGGAAGTCTGACAGGCATCATGCTAGCATCTGGAACCTGGTGGCTGAAAAGAGAATTAACATACAAAGCCAAACAATTAAACCTTTTTTGAACAAGGGTTTTTGCCACTCAAACAAGCGCTTTGCCACCCACAATGTCTTTTGCCGCCCAAATAGAGATAAGGATTTGTAAGCAAATATCTCTAGACAAGATGTAACTATGTCAGGTATAAATCTCTGATTTAATGTTACTGAGATGTAAATAGTAGTTACAGACAAAGAGCAGGCTGTAATCGGGGAAGGGAAATGAAAGGGGAAAGACAGGCAGGAAGAAGAGAGCCTGAGAGAGTATCATAGAGTTTATAGGGGACAACCTAGGGCCACAGACTGTCATAAGCTAACTATTGGTAGCTTTATACTAACACAGGCCTTACCTTTTTTTTAAGTACTCATACCTACATTTTACACATTTGATCTGTACAACTTCCTATAAGTTAGGGAAGGCAAATATTTTTTCCATAAAATGGGAATTTTATGGAAAGTCAAGGCTCCACAAGAGTGTGGCTTAGTAAATTAACTAATTGGAGCTGGACCTCCAAACTCCTAATTCTCTTTTCAGGGCTCTTGAGTCACAAGCAGAATGTCTTAGTCACATTTCAACCTTAGTCAGGACTAGACTTGAATTTACATTAATGGAAGAAAGTAGAGCAGAGGGGCCAGGCAGTGGCACATCTGGTTAAGTGCACACATCACAGTGCACAAAGACCCAGGTTCAAGTCCCTGGTCCCCACCTGCAGCAGGGGAAGCTTCATGGGTGGTGAAGCAGGACTGTAGGTGTCTCTCTGTCTCTCTCCCTCTCTATCCCCCCTCCGTCTCCGTTTCTCTGTCTCTATCCAAGAAATGATGATAAAAATTTTTTAAATCGTGGTCTGGGAGGTGTCGCAGTGGATAAAAGCATTGGACTCTCAAGCATGAGGTCCTGAGTTCAATCCCTGGCAGCACATGTACAGAATGAATGTCTGGTTCTCTCTCTCTCTCTCCCTCCCTCCCTCCCCCTCCCTCTCTCTCCTCCTCCTCCTATCTTCTTTATTAATAAACAAATGAAATATTTAAAAATTAAAAAGTTCTTAATTAAAAGAAAGAAAGTGTAGCAGAGAAATGTTGGGCTAGCTTCGCGAGCGGAGACAGACGACCCGGGGACTCATGGTTGAGGTGTACGCAGTATCTCTTTATTCATGCAGGACGCAGCACAATCTAAGCCAAGCTAAGCTAAACTAAAACTAAAACGAACAATGTTGTCTTTATATATACTTCCCAAGTAGGGTGTGAACAGGATGTGACATAGAGAGGGTGGAGAGAAAAGTGACTGGTGGAAGATCAGGGTGTGACAAGGAGAGGGGGCGGAGCGGTGAGAATTCTTCCACTGAACCACCAATGCCCTGGAGGGAAGGTGGTGCTTTATGTAAATGTAAAAGTGATTTATGTAAATAGACCGCAGCTTTGAGTGGGATCAAACCAATCCCTATACAGGCATATCGGTGCTTGGTTAAGCAGAAGCCAGGGGGAGCTGGCATACTACCCAACAGAGAAAGATCCATCTGTCAAGACTGCTGCTGAGACCCTAGTCAGGACCCCTGAGGGCTGTCCAGTTTAGGTAGCTGAAGCAACATAAGCAACATAAGCATAGCAAGGTCATGGGCTGGGGGAAGGGCCAGGGCTGGCACTGAGTCACCCAGAGAGCAGGGCAAGAGTTTATTTGGTGATCCATGCCAGGACTTTGTGCCCATTCCTTCTCCCACTTCCAGAACCTTGCTCCTACTCCTTTCTGATAAGTCTATCAACTGATTTCTCATCTGAAACTCTAAAGACTAAAAAGAACTAGCAGGATATATTCAAAGTTTTGCATGGAACAGATAACTGCCCCAAAATACTTTCTCTGGCTATGTTATCACTTAGGTTTGAAGGAATAATAAACAGTTTTCCAGGCAAACAACAGTTAAAGAAATTCATTGCCACCAAGCCAACTCTACAAGAAATATAAACAGTCTGAGCAGTGATGCACCTAGTAAAGCATATGTGTTACACGAGGCTGCAAGGTTGAAGGGGTCCAAGGGACTTTAGTGAAGATATATTGGTGCTCTGGTTGTAGGTGTATGTGGTATTTTTAAGAAGGATGACATTATGCATCTAAAATATTTATAGTCTTGTAAATCAAGGTTACCTCAAAAAACTACGATAAAAATAAATAATTTAAACATTTTTTTCTGCCTCCAGAGTTATTGCTGGGGCTTGGTGCCTGCACTATGAATCCACTGCTCCTGGAGGCCATTTTTTCCATTGTGTTGCTCTTATTATTGTTGTTGTTGTTATTGGTATTGTTGTTGGCTAGGACAGAGAGAAACTGAGAGGGGAGGGAAGGTAGAGGAGGGGAGAGAAAGATAAACACTTATAGACCTCATTCACCTCTTGTGAAGTGACTCCCTGGCAGGTGGGTAGCCGGGAGTCACTTCACAAGAACCAGGATCCTTACACTGGTTCTTGTGCTTCATGCCATGTGCTACCTACCATCCATCCCCCTTAAAAAAAAATTTAATCCTATTTAATCTCCCCCCTTCCCACTTCAGCCCCAATCACCTTGCCACAGACAACAGTTAGCACTTAAGTTGTTGTTAGCACTTAGCCTTTCAAGAGTTTTTGCTATTAATTATTTTAAATCATGTGATTATGATATATTCACCATGTGGCAATTTTTTCTTTTTCACTTAACCTTGTTAACTAGGAGGTACTTCCAGGTCACTACATCTAGTTGCCTCTATTTTCACGTGGGTTTCACAATATACCATTGCATGAACATGCCACAGTTTAGTCAACCAATGTCTTATTGAGGGATTGTTGGGTTGTTTCCAATTTTCCACTGTTTTGTTCACTTGCTACACATTCTTTTCTTTTTGCAATTCAAAACTGGCAAGCTAAGGTCGAAACTGGCTTCCTCATTTCACCAGCATAGCTCATTTCCTATTGAGCAAAGCTTCTTCCTCAGGCCAGTTTTTTGCCGCACCCTGCAGGGTGGGAGGATTTTTTTTCTACAGAAAGAAGTGGGATTATCTTTCCTGGACCTTAGGAGTACATAGACTCATTTCTTTGATAATGGTGCCCATGCTGCTGGGCCCACACAGCATGGCTCACCAGGGGCTGTTGAACAGCCTAATGACCTGCCACAAAAAAAGCAACATCACTGTGCCCTCAGTACAGATGATCATACTTACTGGGTTATATTATTTCTGGCAGCAGACAGGATACCTTCCAATGACATACTCCGCCATCACACTAAAGAAATGTACTCCAAGGTGAGTCTGTCTCCTCCGTGTTATCCCTGTTTTCAGAGGTCACTGGCAACATGGTTGTCTTGTCAAAATTGAGCTTTCCTTTCTCTAATAAATAGGCAAATATTCCTTTAAAGACAAACAAAATCCAAGTCTTTTTTTCCTTTTTTTCTTTTTTTTGCCTCCAGGGTTATTGCTGGGGCTCAGTGCCATTACTATGAATCCACTGCTCCTGGAGACCATTTTTCCCTTTTGTTGCCCTTGTTACTCTTGCTGTTGTTGGGTCATGTATATGGCAAAGCAGCACACTATGCAAGTGAGCTATTTTGCCAGCCTACTAAAGGAACTTACATAAAATGAAAATATATAATGGTCTTACCCATAGGGGATGAACAAAAAAGGCAGGAAAAGCTAGCAAAGTCCAATGAAGACAAACTTATGACTCAGACTGCAGAACAAAGGTTACCAAAAGAAGTTTGGGAAGCACAGGGCTGCAAGGGTGAAGGGGCCTAAGGGACTTTAGTGAAGACATATTGGTGCTCTGGTCGTAGGTGTATGTGGTATTTTTAAGAAGGATGACATTATGCATCTAAAATATTTATAGTCTTGTAAATCAAGGTTACTAAGGTTGTTAATGTTATTGTTGTCATTGCTGTTGTTGTTGGATAAGACAGAGATATCGAGAGAGGAGTGGAAGACAGAGAGGAGGAAAGATAGACACCTGCAGACCTGCTTCACTACCTGTGAAGCGACTCCCCTGCAGGTGGGGAGCCCCGGGCTGGAACTGGATCCTTGAGCCGGTCCTTACGCTTTGCTCCATGTGCACTTAACCCGCTGCACTTAACCCACTGTGCTACCGCCCGGCACCCCCAAATCATTTTTTAAAAACTTTCCCAACTTCCTTTGCTAACCCCCGGCTCTATATTTCTTTTCCAGAAAAAATACCTTCCAAGTGAATAGTACCTTGAAAGGGTAAACTCGGGGTCGGGTGGTGGCGCACCTGGTTGAGCGCACGTTACAATGTGCAAGGACCCAGGTTCAAGCCCCCAGTCCTCACTTGAGGGGGAAAGCTTCACAAGTGGTGAAGCAGTGCTGCAGGTTTCTCTCTCTCCCTCTCTCTCCCTTTCTCTCTCTCTCTCTCTCTCCCTCCCTCCCTTCCTCCCTTCCCTCTCAATTTCTGACTGTCTCTATCCAGTAAATAAAATCTATCCAGTAAATAAATAAAGATAATAAAAATTAAAAAAAAAAGAGTAAACTCCTGGGAGTATGGATCGACCTGTCAACGCCCATGTTCAGTGGGGAAGCAATTACAAAAGCCAGACCTTCCACCTTCTGCACCCCATAATGACCTTGGGTCCATACTCCCAGCGGGTTATAGAACAGGAAAGCTATCAGGGAAGGGGATGGGATACAGAGTTCTAGTGGTGGGAATTGTGTGGAGTTGTACCGCTCTTATCCTATGGTTTTGTCAGTGTTTCCTTTTTATAAATAAAAATTTTTAAAAATAAAAAAAAAATAAACACTAAAAAAAGAAAGAGAAAGAAAGAAAGAGAGAGAGAGAAAGAGAGAAAGAAAGAAAGAAAGAAAGAAAGAAAGAAAGAAAGAAAGAAAGAAAGAAAGAAAGAAAGGAGAAAGGGTGGTAAACTCCCGGGGCCGGGTGGTGGCTCACCTGGTTGAGTGCACATATTACAGTGTGCAAGGACCCAGGTTTGAGCCCCTGATCCCCCCACCTGCAGGGGGAAAGCAATGTTGCAGGTGTCTCTCTGTCTCTCTCCTTCTCTATCACCCCCTTACCTTTCGATTTATGGCTGTTTCTGTCCAATAACTAAAGATAAATAAATAAGATATATTAAAAAAAAAAACTAGGGTAAACTCCTGTGTCAGAGACTAATGGCCACAGAACCAGAGTTGTGAAAAAGTTTAGAAAGCCAGGACATCACTCAATGAGTAGACCACATGCCTTATCAAGCACAGGGTCTTGAGCTGGAACCCAAGCATTCCATGAGAACAGTGAGGGAGCTCCATAGAGAGTGAGTGGAGCACATCTATAGTCTTTTCTTCCTCCTCTCTCCTCTCCTTTCCCTAAGTAAGTAACAAAATAAAGCAGAGGTCCATAATATACCTGAATCTCCTAGCTATAATATTTCTTTCCTTCCTTCCTTCCTCTCTCTCTCTCTCTCTCTCTCTCTTTCTTTTGCCTCCAGGGTTATTGCTGGGACTCAGTGACTGCACTACAAATCCACTGCTACAGGTGACCACATTTTTCAATTTTTTTTCTCTTTTTGGATAGGACAGAGAGAAATTGAGAGAGGAGGGGGAGATAGAGAGGGAGAGAGAAAGATAGAGACACCTGCAGACCTGCTTCACTACTTCTGAAGTGACCCCTCTGCAGGTGGGGGGCTGAGGGCTCCAACCAGGATCTTTGCACAGGTCCTTGAAAAAAAAGAGAGAGAGAGAGAGAAAGCTGGGCGTATGGATTGACCTGCCGATGTCCATGTCCAGTGGAGAAGCAATCACAGAAGCCAGAACTCCCACCTTCTGCACCCCATAAATCATGTTGGTCCATACTCCCAGAGAGGGATAAATGCAAAGAGAATCTCATGCCTGAGGCTACATAGTCCCAGGTTCAATATTGCTCTAGTAGCAATAAATACTGTAACTTTTCTGAACTGGAAACTATAGACACTGAGGCTAAAATCACAATGCGTTATAGGGTGCCTCTATCATCACAGAACCAGCAGACACCATATACTGGACAATAGCAATTAGAGGAAATGGGATCAGGGACCAGGCAGTGGCACACCCAGGTAAGCACACATATTACCATGCATAAGGACCCAGGTTCAAGGACCCACTCCCCACCTACAGGGAGGAAGCTTCACAAGTAGTGAAACAGGTCTGCAGGTATCTCTCTCTCCCTATCTCCCCTCTCAATTTCTATCTACCCTATCAAATTAAAAACAGAAATGGTCACTGGGAGTGGTGGATTTATCTTGCGGGCATTGAGCCCCAGCAACCTTGGTGGCAACAGAAATAAAAAACAAAAGAGAAAATGAGATCTTCAAATCTGAAAATTCTTTTGCTACTTTTGGCACATACATAGGTGCAATATTACCATCATGAGTTCCTGGTGACATCACTGTAAAAATAAACCCTCTAGGGAGTTGGGCAGTAGCACAGCAGGTTAAGAGCACATGGCTCAAAGCACAAATGACCAGTGAAAGGATCCCAGTTCGAGCCCCCAGGTCCCCACCTGCAGGGGAGTTGCTTCACAGGTGGTGAAGCAGGTTTGCAGGCGTCTATCTTTCTCTCCCCCTGTCTTCCCATCCTCTCTTGATTTCTCTCTGTCCTATCCAACAATGACATCAACAACAATAATAACTACAACAATAAAACAATAAGGGCAACAAAAGGGAATAAATAAATAAATAGAAAAGTTTTAAAAAATAAACCCTCTTGTGGGACTATGTGAAAGCTTGGTAGAGCTTAGGGGAGCTCACTCATCCTTGGATGGAGGTCTGGAAAGACACCCCACTTGTTAGCCTCTCTCCTTATAGAGATGAGCCAAGAGGGAAAAGTCTCCCAGACTCAGTTTCTCCTTGTTAGTCTCTCAAGCTCACAGAAAGCCTACAGGCCTCTCACACTTAGTTTCCCCTGCTAGCAGCAGGCCAAATAGTTGCCTACTTTAGGGTTCCACTTCACCTTTTGATCACAACAGAGAACACACTCTATCATACACCTCCCCAACACCAGACAATGAAAACCCCAAATCCTATTTCCTTGTGCCCTTTGATATCTGTGATTTACATCAAGTTTTGTTTTTCTTCTTCTCTACCTCACCTGGTTTAACCCCTATGCTTCTCTTAAATGCCTTTGGATAATTAACTCGCCTGCATCATGGAGACTAATTGTCTTGACCTTTATGTATCGCATCAATTCTTGTCATACCTGCCCCCTACCATAGGGGCAAGCTGACCTTTAAGAAACCTGTAATTTCTGACATATGTGACAAATGTTCTTTGTTTATCTCTCTATATAATCCTGTACCCATCTACAAATAAATGAGTGTTCATACCAGAATACGAGGCTTCCTTTCTGAATCGCGCAGTCCCTAGAACCATTGAGGAAGGGTCGGTGGCTTACCCCCTGGTTGGAGCCACTCCACATGAGCCCCAGCACCCTCTAACAGTGATTACATTTTAGCGATAAATTATAGACAGGTAGAAAGAGTAAGTTCTAAATTTTACAGCTTTATTTAATCACTAATCATTTCCTTGCAGATATCACAGAATTTTTACCAAGTAATGTTCTAATAAAAATTATGCATTAGTACACACATAAGTTTGTTCAACAAACATGTCTCTGTAGATCCAAACACATGAATAGGTCTAAATTGGAAGTCCTAGTGTTCACTCATTATAAGTACATTTCTTTTCTTTTTTTACAAATAAGCCTTTTCTTTGTGGGAAGGTCAGGGTTTCAGAGTATCTTTGGTTCATACTTTCTGATAGCTGAGGGTCAAAATGTCCATCAAATGCTATCCATTTGCAGCAGCAAGAGCACTCAGCAAGGGGATTCTTGTATGCCAGAGTTAAATACATATAAAGGCATAATGATTACTGAACAATTCTCTAGGAACCACTTGCCCAACTATAATTTTCCTACTGTTCCTCAAACATAACTATTTCTCTATCACTACGAACTCTCCCTTCACTTTATCCTCCTTTTTCCTCCTGGTTTCTTTCATCTGGAATCCCACATAGCTTCTATACACTATTTCAAGAGTCAGGCAAAGCCCTACGTCTCTGCCAAAGGGTAAAGCCTTTTCTACTATTCTACCCAACAGGGATCTAGACTCTGACCCTCTTCAGTCTTTATCAAGCACTTGGTTTTGTTTTTACTGCCAACTACTGCTAGTTTTCCATAAATGTCTGACTTATCTCCCAATTAGATTATAAGCTCCTCAAAGGAAGCTTCCTATATTGTTTTTTCCTGTATCACTTCTGCACCTACATAGTAGATGGTCTATATCCTGGTATGAACGTGCAATGTAGTGGATCCAATTATGGCCAACGTATACATATTAGGATCCTTCATGGGTCTTTCTAGAAATTATACTTTTTTTAAAATGTAGATTTTTCTGCCAGCACAATAAATCCTTTAAACGTGTGATATCAGAACTCATCAGCTGACTCTGTGTCCCAGCCACAGGATTGCAGTTGCTCATCTTGTGGAAACTCAACTTCAATGTCATAAACAAAATTTGGATCATCCTTCTTTTTCTGATTTTTCTCAAAAAGCTCATCCATGATGCTCTTCCTTTTTGCAAGTTCTTTGTCATCTAGTTTGTTCAAATCTTCTTCAGGGTCTATGGTTCTTTCCCGTTGAATTTGTTCCATTGTTTCTGCCAAACTCTGCCCCCACAAGTTACCTCGTAAAACACTGAATAATTTCTCTAACTGCCTTAGAGGTACTTGCTCCAGGTAACTCTTGTGTCTTGGATTATTCTTTAATTGTTCAGCAGCTCTGTTACAATCTAGGAGGAAAAAAACAAAACTGTGTATTATATATGCTGTACTATTGATGCACCACAAACTACTCAAAGTATTATTTGACATTACAGTCCAGGAGCCGAGTAGATTTTCTGGAATAAATTATTTTACAGAACTACTTCTTTATATTGAGCTTTGATTGTTGCAAGAGAAAGAGAACATGTTTTTTATTTCCTTTACTTAGAAATAACTTTGATGGGATGTTATAAACATTTTCGATTGGAAAAATCCTTTGAGGTAAGCAAGCTCTAGATATTAGTACCATTTTTCAGAAAATATCAAGATGACAAACACATTTGGAGAATGACACAGAGAGTTCATCAGTATTATTGAACAGTGGTAGAGCCGGCATCTCACACAAGGATGCTTTCACCAGAGAGACGACTCTAGTACTATAGCACCTGTGGTACTGGAGCTCGAACCCGAGCCTCACACATGGCAAGGCGTGCTCTCTACCTGCTGAGCTATCTCACCAGCCCAACTCACCCTATAATTCTGAAAGGGTGGGACTACCCTTTTTTTTTTATTGATTAGGAAACTGAAGCTAAACAAGAAGAAGTAATTTAGCTAATGTCACTCACTTATTCTAACAGAGCCATAATTTAAACCCCTGCTATGTGGGAACACTGTATCATTCCACTACAGGAGACTCAAATTATTCTTATCGAGTGACCTACAAATATTTGAGATAGGGGCATGATAAAACACAAGGTACCTGAAAACTTTGAAAAGTTTCGGACTGGCATTATGCGCTGGCGACTTTTCCCCTTGATTTCATTTTCATAGATTAAGACAATAGCTGGAGGCTGGAATCTAATTCCACATTTTTTGGCAGTGCACATCATTCTCATACTCTTCAGGGTAAATCAGAGGAAATCTGATGGAAATGTGTTAGTCATATAATGACTTCCTGTGGAGGGGGAAAAATAAGTGTTGCATAATCACAGTCCCTCTTCTCCCTCGTCTGTAGCATATCTGGCTCTAGTTCAGCTCAAGAGAGTCACGCCTACCAAGCTGAATGTTGCAAAAGCTCCTTGCATATTCAGTCTGTTGGATCCCTGGATCACTAAGAGGTGTAGGTTTGTTCATACATGAAACTAGAAATTAAATTCCATTTGTACTCCTTAGTGTGCCCTACTTTTTTTTTTCTCTCTCTCTCTCTTTTTTTTTTTTCCCTCCAGGGTTATTGCAGGGGCTTGGTGTCTGCACTACAAATCCACTGCTCCTGGAGACCATTTTTTTCCCATTTTGTTGCCCTTGTCGTCATTATCGTTACTGTTTCCATTGATGTTGTTGTTGTTGGACAGGACAGAGAGAAATGGAGAGAGGAGGGGCGACAGAGAGGGGGAGAGAAAGACTGACACCTGCAGACCTGCTTCACCACTTGTGAAGTGACACCCTTGCAGGTGGGGAGCCAGGGGCTTGAGTGGGGTAACTTATGCTGGTCCTTGTGCTTTGCACCTCGTGCACTTAACCTGCTGCTGTACTCTTAACCAAAGAATGTGTATGAATCTGAGTCAGCCCAAGCGTTAACTTGCAGGGTCTTAAATTTATCCATTAAATAAGTATGTAAAAACATTCTCTATATCAACGTACCCAAAGTCCTTTTCTTTCCTTTTTTTTTTTTTTCTTTTCCCCCAGCGCACTGTTCAACTCTAGTTTATGGTGGTATAGGGGATTGAACCTAGAAGTTCAGAGCCTCAGGCTTGAGAGTCTCTTTGCATAACCATTATGCTATCTCCCTGGCCCTACTCAAAGTCTTTTAACCTCAGCATGTGCCGAGAAGTTCACCAGAACTGATATTTCCTTTGTACTTTCCCAATCATTTTACTCAGATTTTTTTTTTGTAGTTACCTAATCATTTATTTTCTTTGTTGTTGCTGTTGTTGTTTTATCAGGACTTGTGTATCTGCAATTCCACAGCTCCTAGGCTGATTTACTTTACGTCTTTTATTTTAGATAGAAACTCCATCTGGGGACCTTCTCTCAGTGCTATGGTGCTTCCATGTAGTACAAGGTTTGAACCTGGGGCCCTGCATACAGTAAGACACCTGTTTTACTCAATGAGCTATCCATCCTCTGGCCCCCAGATAAACTGTGGAAGGTTCCACTTTCTTCTATTTTATTTTTTTAAAGATTGTATTTAACATAAGAGAAAGAGAGAGAAAGAAGTCAGTAGTTAAATACATGTGGTGGTGTTAAGGTGCCTCAGGCATGCCAATCCTGCACTCTAACGACTGAGCTATTTTCCTAGCCTACCATGCTTTTTTTTTTTTCTCCTTTTGTTGCCCCTGTTGATTATTGTCATTGCTGTCGTTGGATAGGACAGAGAGAAATTGAGAGAGGAGGGAAAGACAGATAGACACCTGCAGACCTGCTTTACCACCTGTGAAGGGACCCCCCCCCCACAGATGGGGAGCCGGGACTCAAACCGGGATCCTTACCCAGGTCCTAGCGCATGCTCCATGTGTGCTTAACTCGATGCACTAACATCTGCCCCACCACCACCACCATGCTTTCCTATTCCATATACTCCATGAGGCTAGTAGGAAACACAGCCACTGTTCACCACAATATCCCAATAATACAATACTTGGAACAGAGTAGACATCTCATAATGTTTATTTCAACTGATGTCTTACTACAGGATCTTTTCTTCAGTTATAAGAAATGTACTACTAGGGCTGGTGCACTTGGTTAAGTGCACGTATTACCGCGCACAAGGAATCAGGTTCAAGCCTCTGGTCCCCACCTGCTGGGGGGAAGCTTCCTAAATGGTGAAGCAGTGCTGCAGGTGTCTGTCTCTCTCTCCCTCTCTAACTATCCTTCCCTCTTAGTTTCTCTCTGTTCTAGTAAAATAAATCAATAAAATTTTTTAAAAATTAAAGAAAAAAAAAAACCATTTTGCAGGTCTGTTCTTTCTTTCTTTCTTTCTTTCTTTTACCTCCAGGATTATAGCTGGGGCTCGATGTCTGCACTATGAATGCACTGCTCCTGGAGTCTTTTTTTTTCCCTTTTTCTTGCCCTTATTGTTTATCCTTGTTATTAATGTTGTTGCTGTTATTGCTGTCATTGTTGTTGGATAGGACAGAGAGAAATGGAGAGAAGAGGGGAAGACAAAGAGGAGGAGAGAAAGACAGACACCTGCAGACCTGCTTCACCGTTTGTGAAGCAACCCCCTGCAGGTGGGGAGTGGGGGCTCTAACCAGGTTCCTTACACAGGTCCTTGCTCTTTGCGCCATGTGCGCTTAACCCGCTGCTACTGCCCACCCCCAGGTCAGTTATTTCTATTCCCCCTCCTCTGATCCCAATAACAAAGTACAATTAAGCATTAGGGCTATTTTAAATGTAATTTTTGCTACTCTCAAAGATATGCAATGTCAAGGAACCTAGAGTTCAGCATTGGAATGGTATCTTCATAAACAGTTCTGTTATAGAATCATCATGGGAACACAGTCATGTAATGTTTGGAGAAAACTACTGGGGGCGGGAGGGCATTGAAAACATATAAAAAATAACTACCCCTTACCCATCTCAGTTTTTATTTATCCTAGGCACATTTTAAAACTCTTATATCTAATTTTTTAGAGAGAGATAAAAAGTTAAAGATAATAGAGCACTGAAGCTTCCCTCTATGTCAGATGGGCCAAGCAAGCTCAGAGCTGGGTCACACATAACTATAATTTTATATATATTATTTCCTGACTCTTCAATTTAACAACCTAAATGATCTTATGTCATTAGCTGTCTTTTCTCTATTATTATGCAAATACTGTTGGCTTCGAGAATTTTTTTCTCTTAGGAATTAATCATATGGGGGCTGGGCAGTGGAGCACCCAGTTAACACGCACATCACAATGCTCAAGGACCCGGGTTCAAGCAGTGAAGCAGGTCTGCAGGTGTCTCTTTCTCTCTCCCTCTCTATTTCCTCCTCCCCTTTAATACTCCCATTTCGCCGTCCTAAAATCTGGCCTATCAGTAAACTTCTTCGGAGATCCTACTGAACACAACATCAATATCACACACACGCAAAAGATTGATATGCCGGGAGTCGGGCGGTAGCGCTGCGGGTTAAGCGCCAGTGGCACAAAGCGCAAGGATCAGCATAAGGATCCCAGTTCGAGCCCCCGGCTCCCCACCTGCAGGGGAGTCGCTTCACAAACGAAGCAAGTCTACAGGTGTCTATCTTTCTCTCCCCCTCTCTGTCTTCCCCTCCTCTCTCCATTTCTCTCTGTTCTATCCAACAGCGACGACATAACAACAGCAATAATAACTGCAACAAAAGGGAATAAATAAATAGATATTTCTAATTGGTTCTTTGACTACAGGCTCTTATTGCTTTTTGAGATTTTATTTATTTTTTTTTTACTAGTGCTATGTTTCTAACCTGTTTAAAATGTAAAATATCTATGTGCAGCCTATTAAAAAATCTCTGGTTCTCCGCCCTTTCCCTCTCCATAGGCAACCAGCTTAAATTCTTTTGACTCTTCCAAAACCAATTCTCTCCATTTTTCTGACTTTATTGTACAACTCCTGGGAATTAACTCAGGGCTCGCACAGACTCTCATACCGCTGAGCAGACTCTCAATTTTTCCATTTTGTATTTAGAGACGTGAGTCGACACTCTGCAGCTTCACTATGCAAAGTGCTCGAATGTGGTGCCAGGGATCAAACGCAGGTATTATCAGTAACTGCATCAACAGCATCCTCCTGCCACCTAAAGGTATACAGACTTTGCCAACAGGGTTAAATGTCTCATGTCTCCAGTGAGATACATCTGGTGCAAGGTTCACTTTCTTACCATAGAGAAACATGTGCATCTTCGCCTGCAGGCCAACGTCTCCAAGCGCCCAAAGCGGGTTGTTTTCACCCCACCGCAGTGCACACCGGCGCCCTAAACTCGATTCTGAAGACAGACTTGTTGCAGCAGACAGACTTGTTGCAGCAGGTTGAATTCCCCAGCAGGAAGCCGGAATCACCAGCTACTGGAGAGCGGAGGCCGCAGCATGCTCAGCGGGTTACCCGTACAGCCTACGGAGGCCTGATCCCGCCCCCGAGGAGTGAGGGCGCAGTGCGACTGTTTCCATAGCAACCGGGTGGCGTACGTCACGCCGCCTGCGCAGCCGCGCTGCGCGCCCCGCCTCGCGGCAAGGTGACAAGGGGCGTGGCCTCCCAGACCCGGCTGTCACCGCCTCCTCCTACGCCGGAACTGGCGAGAGTGCTAATTCCCAGAGGGGCGCATGCAGGTTCCTGCTTCCATATTTCTTCCCAGTGCGCCCCTCTCGGGCGCCCGCTCCCCGGCGACCTGGCTGCCCGGGATGTAGGCGTCCGGGCGGTGGCCTGGCTGCTTCTATGGGTGGCTGCTGGGATCCCCCTCAGGCCGGCTCAGACCGACGCGGGTAAAAGGGGCGGGGCGGGGGGGGCCGTAGGGTGGGAGCTGTCGAGACCCCTGGATCCGCTCTGCGGTCCGCACGTGTAGGCGCGGCCCCTAGCTTTGTAGGGTGAGCTGGAGCGTGTTACAAACCCACCTCGTGCTACTGCCCACCCCCCCCACACACACACACACACACTGCCCTTTCGCTGTGTGGTCGCACCTGCTTTCTGGACTTGGTCCTCTTGCTGGACTCCTGTAAAGGAAAGTTGTACCAGGAAGCGTCGTGGGGTGAAGGAAACCTCTGATCACTTAGGGGCCAGGAAGGCCTGGGTGATCCGTGATGCCAGCGAACCCCAGTTCAGAATGCCGAGCCTGGGGGCGGGAAGGGAAAGACCACGAGTTAGGTTTTGTGGACCTCTTTTGCATTGGATTAGTTTTCTTATGGCTTCTACTCTGTAAGGCAGAGGACCACAGCGTAGTGCTGAATTAGGACTGTGAATCTGATTTTTGGTGGGGAAAGGGGAATCAGTACAAACCATGTGAGTTTTTCTATCTGTAAAAAAAAAAAAAAAAACAGCACATTACATTAGCCTCTGTTAGTCAATGCTGTCTTTTCTGTTTATATATTGTTCCCAAATTTATTGAAGGATTATGAAAACAATATTTTTGTTTGTTTTTTCCTTTTAACCAGAGCACTTCTCATGGCCCTGCCAGTGCTGGGGATTGAACCTGGGACCGTAGAGCCTCAGACATGAAGCTTTTGCATAACCATTATATTATCTGCCTGACTCCGAGACAATTTATTTATTTATGTATTTATTTAGAGAAATTGAGAAGGGAGGGGAGATAGAGATGGAGAGAGGAAGACACCTGCGGCACTATCTCAATACTGTGAAACTTCTCCCTTGCAGGTGAGGGCCAGGGGGCTTGAGCCTGGGTCCTTGTGAACTGTTAAGTGTGTGCTCAACCAGGTGCGCCGCCACCCGGCCCCGCTCCAAGATTATATATATAATATATATATAATTGCCTTTTGTTGCCCTTGTTTTATTGTTGTAGTTGATTGTTGTTGAATAGGACAGAGAGAAATGGAGAAAGGAGGGAAGACAGAAAGGGGGAGAGAAAGAGACACCTGAGACCTGCTTCACCGCCTGTGAAGCAACTCCCCTGCAGGTGGGGAGCCGGGGCTCCAACGGGCCCTTAGGCCGGTCCTTGTGCTTTGCGCCACCTGCACTTAACCCGCTGCGCTACCGCCTGACTCTCCCTCCAAAAGAATTTTTAAACAGTTGGATTTGGTGTTCTCTAACGAGTCTTCCAGCTTTGGCATTTTATGATTAAGAAGAGGTCAAGTTCTAGAGTCAGTTTAGGCCTCAATAACCAAATAAAAACATATTTAAGAAAAAAAAAATCTTGGTGATGAGTCACAACAAATTCATTTTTTAAGTGGTACTTTCACCGTATAATCAAAATATATTATTTACCATACTGTCTGTAAATGAGTTTTTTCTGCCATCCTAAAATTAATGATTACTACTCTCTAGCATGTAGTCTAATAGAATGTGAGCATATTTATTTGACTTTTTTTAAATTTTTGCTTCCTTAATCTGTAGGTAGGTAATTTGTAAACCCTATGTCCCACCTCCATTTCATTAAGATTAAATACAGTGAAGAAACATGCAGAACCTTAAAATTCAGTGGTAGAGAGAATGTTTCACAGTCGAAACCTTGAATTTAACACATGTGCGCGCGCATACATGCACGTGCACAAACACGGGGAGTGGTGGGAGGGCGGCATTGAACATTAAATTGAATTTTATACAAGAGCTACTTTTGTTTTTTGTCTGGTTAAAGACTATACTTCTCCAAAGCAAGGGAGAATATCATTAAAGAGGTATGAGGGCGAAAGTTTCTTATACATTATAATTCAGGTAGATCTAATCAGACATTCATTTAGTTGTATGACCCAGAATCACTGGTGTCTATAAATCATTTTTCCTCCTGCCTTCGTCTGGCACTGTAAAGTCAGAAACACATGTGGAAAGCCCCAAGCAGAAAATCTGCCATATCGATATAATTAATACATTTTTCCTATGCTTTTCTTTCTCTCTTCATCCTTGCATATTTCAAATGTTTTCATCTTTGGGTCATTTTTTTCATGCATCTCTTCTGGAAAACATCTAATGGGCTTAGTGACAGCATAGTGTGTGGTTTTCTGTGTTTTTTTTTTTTTTTTTCCTCCAGGGTTATTGCCTGGGCTCGGTGCCTGCACCACTAATCCACCGCTCCTGGAGGCCATTTTCTCCCCCTTTTGTTGCCCTTGTTGTTATAGCCTTGTTGTGGTTATTATTATTACCATTGTTGATGTTGTTCGCTGTTGGATAGGACAGAGAGAAATGGAGAGAGGAGGGGAAGATAGGGGGGAGAGAAAGATAGACACCTGCAGACCTGCTTCACCTCCTGTGAAGCGACTCCCCTGCAGGTGGGGAGCCAGGGGCTCGAACCCGGATCCTCACTCCGGTCCTTGCGCTTTGGGCCACTTGTGCTTAACCCGCTGCGCCACTTGTGCTTAACCCGCTGCGCCACCGCCCGACCCCCTTCTGTGTATGTTTTAATGTTCTTTCCATACATTTCATTTTTGAAAGTAAGATAAAGTTCTTTATTTAAAAAGACTTCTAAAAGAATTTCTTATATTTATTTTCCCTTTTGTTGCCCTTGTTTTTCATTGTTGTAGTTATTGATGTTGTCGTTGTTAGGACAAAGAGAAATGGAGAGAAGAGGGGGAAGACAGAGTGGGGGAGAGAAAGACACCTGCAGACCTGCTTCACGGCCTGTGAAGCAACTACCCTGCAGGTGGGGAGCGGGGGTCCTCTAACCCGGATCCTTATGCCGGTCCTTGGGTTTTGCACCACCTGCTCTTAATCCGCTGCTCTACCACCCGACTCCCCAATAAGATAAAGTTCTATAACAAGGTTCCTGGCAGAGTTGGTGGTTGTTAGGGACTGAATTTAATTGTATCATGCTGGCATTTTAACACCTGAATTCTGTATAGTCTGTGTAGTGTAGTTTCCGGTTATTTTAATTTTGTAAAGTAACTTTTGAAAGTCTTCCAATTTCTTTTATTATTATTATTATCATTATTTTCCTTTAATTTTTATTTATTTATTTATTTATTGCCTCCAGGGTTATTGCTGGGGCTCAGTACCTGCGCTACAAATTCACTGCTCCTGGAGGTTATTTTTCGCATTTTGTTGCCCTTGTTGAGTTTGTGTAGTTGTTATTGTTGTCCTGGTTGTTGTTGTTGGATAGGACAGAGAGAAGTGGAGAGAGGAGGGGAAGACAGAGAGAAGAGAAAGATAGACACCTGCAGACCTGCTTCATCACTTGTGAAGCAACCCCCTGCAGGTGGGGAGCTGGGAGCTCGAACCGGGATCCTTTGGCTTTGTGCCTTGTGTGCTTAACCCACTGTGCTACTGCCCAGCTCCTATTATTATTATTATTTATTATTATTATTATTGATATATTGGATAGAGACAAGCCAGAAATTGAGAGGGAAGGAGGTAAGAAAGAGGGAGAGAGACGGACACCTGCAAAATTGCTTCACCACTCATAAAGCTTTCCCCCAACAGGTGAGGACCAGGGGTTTGAACCCGGGTCCTTAAGCATTGTAACATGTATGCTCAACCAGGTGTGCCACCACCTGGCCCCTCCAGTTCCTTTAAAAAGCTCTTTTAATAGCTCCACAAGGCATAGCTATACCATTATAGTTTCACAGAATACAGAAGTTGCCAGTGTTTATCTGATACACATTGTCAGTGCAGTAAGTTTAAAACAGATTTGTTGGTTCTTTGAACATTCCATTCCATTTGGTGTCATGAAATCACCTAAATGAAGTGATACTAGTATCAAGCACTTAACAATAGACTATAAATTCCAAATCCTACTTACACTAAACTCTCATGACAACCAGCAAAAAACTATCTTGCTCAAAGCCACACAATGAGTGACACTCAGATTTGAAATTAGGCAATCTAACTACAAAGTCATTTGAAAATTCTTTATGTTTTTAGGTTTGTAAGATTTTCAAAGAATATGGGCAGGGGTAGATAGCATAATGGTTATGCAAACAGACTCTCATGCCTGAGGCTCAAAGTCCCAGGTTCAATCCCTTGCACCACTGTAAGCCAGAGCTGAGTAGCGCTCTGATAATTTAAAAAAAAAAAAAAAAAAGATTTTCAGAGAGTTATTAAGCCTACTTGAACAATTGCTTATTTTTATTAGTGATTTACTATTGATTTTAAAAATTATGAGATAACAGGAGTATAATTCTACACTGTTCCCACTACCAGAGTTCTGTATCCCCATTCCCTTCACTGGAAACTACACTAGTTCCCCCAATATCACAAATATGGGTTGACTATTATTTCTTTTTTTTTAATTTACTTATTCCCTTTTGTTGTCCTTGCTGTTTTATTGTTGTAGTTATTATTGATGTCGTTGTTGTTGGATAGGACAGAGAGAAATGGAGAGAGGGAAAGACAGAGAGAGGGAGAGAAAGATAGACACCTGCAGACTTGCTTCATTTGTGAAGCGACTCCCCTGGTGGGGAGCCGGGGGCTCAAACTGAGATCCTTACACTGGTACTTGCGCTTTGTGCCACCTGCGCTTAACCCTCTGCGCTACCACCTGACTCCTGACTATTATGTCTATAACTTCTATATTTATATATATTTGCCCCATTTTTTTTTCCCCCTATGGTCCTGTCTTCTCTTCCTAAGTCACATCTACTACTTCTGAATGTCTTTCCCTCCTCCCTTTTCTTTTTCCTTTTATCTCTCTGGGTCCTGATGGAAATGGAGTTCGGAGAGACCTCTCTGGTCATCCTCCCCTAACATTTACCTCTCTTGAAGTATGGACCAAAATTCTTTCTGGAGTGCAAAAAGTGGAAGTTCTGTCTTCTATAACTGCTTCTCCATTGGACATGGACATTGGCAAGTTGACCCATACCCCCAACCTGTTTCTGTCTTTCTCTAGTGGGGTAGGGCCCTGGAGACATGAGGTTCTGGGACTCATTGGTGTGGTCATCTGCACAGGAAAGTCAGGATGGAGTCATAGCAGCATCTGCAACTTGGTGGCTGGAAGGCTGGAAAATAAGTCAGGACAAACTATTTAATAAACAGGAACCAAAATAGCAATAGAGCAGATGAATTAGGGATACTTTCTTATTTTTAGAACATTTTTTGTTTGAATCATATTTAAAAGGAAAAATCTTTTGGTTCTTATAGGCATAAAATCTGCTTGCTCTGAAATTATTTTAAGACAAGAAGTTCTGAAAGATGGTTTCCACCGGTAAGTTATTCATTGGTTTTTGCTTAAATAAAAATATAATTTTTGGGAGTCAGGCTGTAGTGCAGCTGGTTAAGCGCAGGTGGCGCAAAGCACAAGGACCGGCATAAGGATCCCGGTTCGAACCCCGGCTCCCCACCTGCAGGGGAGTCGCTTCACAGGCGGTGAAGCAGGTCTGCAGGTGTCTATCTTTCTCTCCTCCTCTCTGTCTTCCCCTCCTCTCTCCATTTCTCTCTGTCCTATCCAACAACGATGACAACAACAATAATAACTACAACAATAAAACAAGGGCAACAAAAGGGAATAAATAAAGAAAATAAAATATTTTTAAAAATGTAAAAAATATATATATATAATTTTTATATAACTTAGAGCAAGAAATTCAATAGTTGAAAATTGGGTGAACTGAAAGTCACTTGTTTTCTTAAAGTTTATCAGTGACAGAGTTCTCACATGTGGTTCACAGTTTGGTGTAATGATTACAACAGGAGTAAAGAAAACAAGTGTTTGTCACTAACCATATGTGTATATTACACATTGTCGTATCTCTATATACAGCATTCAATTCAGTTTATTTTATTCATTTATTAGCTAGAAACAGAGAGAAATTGAGGGGGGGAGGTAGAGAGGGAGAGACAGAAAGACGCCTGCAGCATTGCTTCACCACTCATGAAGCTCCCCTGTAGTCAGGGACCAGGGGCTTGAACCTTCATCCTGGTGCACTGACTGTAACATGAGCACTTAACCAACTGCATCACAACCTGGCCCTTTTCAATTTAATTTTTAAAATAGTTGTGAGAAAAAGAAATTTTAAATGGGGCCAGGCAGCGGTGCACCTGGTTGAGCGCACACATTACAGTGCACAAGATTCAAGCCCCCAGCCCCCACCTACAGGGGGAAAGCTTCATGAGTGGTGAAGCAGGTCTGCAGGTGTCTCTCTGCCTCTCTACCTCTCTACCTCTCCCTCCCCTCTCAATTTCTCTCTGTCAGTATCCAGTAAATAAATAAAAGAAAAAGAAAAAATTAATAGTTGTGAGATAGATTATGCTTTTCTTATTCTTCAGATGAGAGAAATAAGGCCCAAAGAATTTAAATACTTTGATAGAAGTTAGAGTGGTAAGAGCTCTAAATCAAAATTAGGCTCTCAAATATTGTGCTATTACACTATCTTATATCACTTTCTGATTTTGTAGGACTTGGATCCAGATAACCAAGCTATTTCTAGATTACTTGGGAAAAATGGGTATTTGCCACTTTTTTCCCTCTCTCAACAAAAAAGTAGGCCTAACAACAGTGAAATCTTGCATGCCCAAGGCCCCAGCTATTATTATAAATGGGTCTCCCCATTCTGCAGCAAGAGAATTTAAGAGATTGCTGGACTTCTGGGGATCTCTGGATACTTTAAGTTAGATAGGTCTATAAAATAGTAAGTTTGATATAAATTGTAGACAAAATTCTATATCAAAACTAGCATGAATTGATTTTCTTTGTAACTAGGTGGGTCCAAGAAATGACATAACTATATATGACTGTCTACAAGACTTCTGATAAAGTTTTACTTGTTATATGTGTGTGATGAAGAATGAATTGGATGATATATAGAGAAATTACTTCATAAAGAACAGAGATATCCAACATATTGTGATTAACAGATTGAATGTCATCTTGGAGGTCCTAAAAGAGTGGCCTTTAAAGGTGTATGTTTTTTCTGATTATAAAATGTTACATGTTCATAAATAAAGGAAGTGTGTAAGTATGCACTTGCTTACTTTTGGCATAATTTGCCCCTTTATTTTATAAATCTCTCTCTATATAAACTTTATTTACTTTTTAACATTTATTTTTATTAGAGCACTGCTCAGCTCTGGTTTATGGGGGTGCTGGGAAATAGCTTAGATCCTCAGGCATAAAAGTTGTTTGTATGGGGGTCAGGTGGTGTCGCAGTGGGTTAAGCACACATGGTACAAAGCACAAGGACCGGAGTGAGGATCCCGGTTCCAGCCCCCGACTCCCCACCCGCAGGGGAGTCGCTTCACAGGTGGTGAAGCAGGTCTGCAGGTATCTCTCCTTCTCTCCCCCTCTCTGTCTTCCCTTCCTCTCCCATTTCTCTCTATCCTATCCAACAACAATGATGGCAATAACAACAATAATAACCACAACAATGATAAAACAACAATGAAAAAAAAATAGCCTGCAGGAGCAGTGGATTCATGGTGCAGGCACCGAGCCCCAGTGATAACCCTGGAGGCCAAAAAAAAAGAAAAAAAGTTGTTTGTATAGCCATTATGCTATCTCCCTAGCCCTTATTTTATTTTTATTAAGTATAAAAATAAACACCAGTGAACTTTACTAATTCTGAATTGTGCTCACTTCAGCAGCACATATACTAAAACTAGAGCGATACTAATTCTGAATTACAGTAATTCTACATGTTCTGCTAATAATTCAACATTTAAGTAGATTAAATCATCTATTTAATGATATGGTAGTTTTTTTATATTCAACATACTAAAACAATGCAGTGTCATAAACCAATCAAAGTAAAATGAACTTGAGAAAATTAGATTGCAGGATATATATATATATATGCAGCAATATTTGTGGTACATATATATATATTTGTGCTATATATATGCAGCAATATTTGTGCTACAAATTACAGGTACATTATTTATTGTGGTTTAACCACCATAGGGATGACTGAAGCCCCTTCTTTTCAGAAGAGGAGAAAATAAAATAACTCATATTACAGAAAAGAAATAAAATGTATGCATATGTGGAGACTACAGTGTACCCTACTTATAGTACAACTGAAGATCAGTTTCAAAGTAAGTTTGATATACATACTTGTTTCTTTTTAAGACTTGTTTATTAGCATGAGAAGGAGAGAGAAAGAAATAGAGGAATAGCATCACTCTGGCACATATAATACTTGGGAATGAACTTAGAACCTGCTGCCAGGTCCAACAGTAGCACCTACACACCTGTTTGGCCACTGATTACACCTGGTTGTTAATGAATTGACTGTGTTATGTCCAAAGGGAGCAAAGTCCCTTTTCCTTGCCCTAAATAACAAGAGTTATGGGGAGTCGGGCTGTAGCTCAGCGGGTTAAATGTAGGTGGCACAAAGCACAAAGACTGGCATAAGGATCCCGGTTCGAGCCCCGGCTACCCACCTGCAGGGGAGTCGCTTCACAGGCGGTGAAGCAGGTCTGCAGGTGTCTATCTTTCTCTCCCCCTCTCTGTCTTCCCCTCCTCTCTCCATTTCTCTCTGTCCTATCCAAGAACGACGACATCAATAACTACAACAATAAAACAACAAGGGCAACAAAAGGGAATAAATAAATAAATAAATATAAAATTAAATTTAAAAAATAAATAAATAAATAACAAGAGTTATATAATGGCCACTAAATGGAAATCACATATACCTAGCTTTAATTTTTGTTGAAAAACTGAAATATTTGAGAGAAACACTGCCCACTAAGATACACTTATCAGTTTTCATATTCCTAAAGCAAGGTGGGATTATACTTGATTTTTTTTTTTTTTTTTTTTACTCCATTAAAAAATAACAGACTTGTGGTCCGGCAGGCACAGTTGATAAAGCACTGGATTCTCAACTGTGAGGTCCCCAGTTCAATCCCCGGCAGCACATGTACCAGAGTGATGTCTGGTTCTCTCTCTTTCTCTGCCTGTCTTTCTCATAAATAAATAAATAAATTCTTTAAAAAAAATAAATAACAGACTTTTCTGTAGTTTAGATGTACATTTTCTTTTGTTGTAGCTAATTTGATAAGATGTTGAATATACACTTCAAATGGAAGTATATGGATCTCCTATAAAGAGAAAAAAGTAATAATAATAATAATGGGTCAGAAAGAGAGTTCACTGGGTAGGATATGTGCCTGTCTGCAGCCTAGATGTGAGCCCTAGTGCTGCATGGGAGGTGCCATGGCACCTGGAGAAGCTGTGGTGCTGTGGAGTCTTTCCCTCTCTTGTCTTTCTTTCTTTCTTCCTTTCTTTCTTTCAATTTTTTTCCAATATTTATTTATTTTCTCTTTTGTAGCCCTTGTTGTTTTTTTCATTGTTGCTGTAGTATTGTTGTTGTTGTTGTTGTTGATGTTGTTATTGTTAGATAATACAGAGAGAAATGGAGAGAGGAGGGAAAAACAGAGGGGGAGAGAAAGATAGACACCTGCAGACCTGCTTCACCGCCTGTGAAGCTACTCTCCCTGCAGGTGGGGAGCCGGGGGGCTTGAACCCGGGATCCTTAAACTGGTCCTTGCGCTTTGCGCCACTTGCGCTTAACCCGCCGTGCTACTGCCTGACTCCCCTTTCTTTACTTCTTATTTTTTCTTTTAAATTTTATTTATTAATGAGAAAGTAGGAGAAGAGAGAGAAAGAACCAGACATCACTCTGGTACATGAGCTACCAGGGATTAAACTCAGGACCTCACGCTTGAGAGTCTAATGCTTTATCCACTGCGCTACCTCCTGGACCACCCTCTCTTGTATTTCTTTATTTCTCTATTTCAATGAAGAATATCAATCCAAGAGTGATGAAATTGCATATCTCTGAGGCTCTCTGTCTTGTCTTTTTGGGAGACATACTGGACTGATTAAATGCTCCTGCTTCACAGTTACGAAGACTTAGAAAATAGAAGAATGTTCCATCTGTTCAGTAATTCAAGCTGTTGGTTTAGTTACAACACTGATTCCTGTTTGTGTGAATTCAGTAAGGTCTGCTTCTCTTCCTCTGCAAAATTTGCCCTTGGATCATATGGTTCATTTTTTGGCAAGCTTGTTATAAATTTATTTATAGTTATTAATGTTTCAGTTGCTTCCTCTGAGATTAATACACAGGTGTCCTTAGGAGTGTGTCTGAAATCCATAGGCCTTTTTAATTTTTTTTATTTGTGATTAATAGTTGGGTACAATATTTTAAGATTACAATGTACAGTCCCACACCACACCCACCATCAGAGTTCCCACAGTACTTTTACTTCTAGGGCTTGTTAGGACTTGTTTGCCTGTAAAGTTCTCTAACCTGCTTTTTTGCTTCTCACATGTGACATATAAAACCAAGATATGTGCTTCTCATAAAGCACTGATGCTAGACAATAACAACTTGACCATCAGTTCAAGCATTATTATTGTCAAACACACAGTTTAGGTTAGAAAATCAGTTTCAGGGAGTCAGAAGGTAGCGCAGTGGGTTAAGCGCATGTGGCACAAAGCGCAAGGACCAGCATAAGGATCCTGGTTCGAGCCCCCTGGCTGCCCACCTGCAGGGGATTCGCTTCACACGAGGTGAAGCAGGTCTGCAGGTGTCTTTCTCTCCCCCTCTCTGTCTTCCTCTCCTCTCTCCATTTCTCTCTGTCCTATCTAACAACGATGACCGCAATAACAACAACAATAATAACTACTACAACAATGAAAAAGAACAAGGGCAACAAAAGGGAAGATAAATAAATATAAAAAAAAATTAAAAAAGAAAATCAGTTTCAGTGTTATGCTCTTGAAATTGGGCTTCATAAACAAAGCACTATTTGTAACTACCTTTTTATTTATTTATTTATTTATTTATTTTTGCCTCCAGGGTTATTGCTGGGGCTCAGTGCCTACACTACGAATTCACTGCTCCAGGAGGCCATTTTTCCCATTTTGTTGCCTTGTTGTCGTTATTATTATTGTTATCATTGCTGCTGTTTGTTGGATAGGACAGAGAGAAATGGAGAGAGGAGGAAGACAGAGAGGGGGAAGGAAAGATAAACACCTGTAGACCTGCTTCACTGCCCATGAAGTGACCCCCCTGCAGGTGGTGAGCCGGGGGCTCGAACCGGGATTCTTAAGGAGGTCCTTGCCACTTTGCGCAGTGTGCGCTTAACCCGCTGCGCTACCGCCTGACCCTCATTGACTTTATTTTTTTTAAGTGTACTTGAGGGAGTCAGGCGGTAGCGCAGCGGGTTAAGCACACGTGGCGCAAAGCTCAAGGACCTGAGGAAGCATCCCTGTTCGAGCCCCCCGCTCCCCACCTGCAGGGGAGTCGGTTCACAAAGCGACAGGTCTGCAGGTGTCTGTCTTTCTCTCCCCCCTCTGTCTTCCCCTCCTCTCTCCATTTCTCTCTGTCCTATCCAACAACAATAATAATAACCACAACAAGGCTTTAAAAGGGGGGGGCAACAAAAGGGGAAAAAATAGCCTCCAGGAGCAGTGGATTCACAGTGCAGGCACTGAGCCCCAGCAATAACCCTGGAGGCACACACACACAAAAGTGTACTTGAGGGAGTCAGGCGGTAGCGCAGCGGGTTAAGCGCACTTGGCGCAAAGTCCAAGGACCAGCGTTAAGGATCCCGGTTCAAGCCCGAGTCCCCAACTGCAGGGGCGTCGCTTCACAGGCGGTGAAGCAAGTCTGCAGGTGTCTATCTTTCTCTAGCCCTCTGTCTTTCCCCCTCTCTCCATTTCTCTCTGTCCTAATAACGACGACATCAATAACAGCAACAATAATAACTACAACAACAATGAAAAACAAGGGCAGCAAAAGGGAAAATAAATAAATATAAAAAATAAGAATATTTTAAAAAGTGTACTTGAAAGAAATGAAAAACCATCAGTGAGATAAAAACACTGGGCTTGACTTGCCAGCAGCAAACTCTCAGTAGGAGCTTGAACTGGCATATTTATTTCCAGCATTTGTTCCACTGGATCTTGTTGCTAATAATGTCCAAGTTTTGAAAGAAGTCCCTAATTTCAGTCTCTTAATGAGTTAAAAAAAAATTTTTTTTTATTATGTGATTTTCCCCTCTTTTGTTGCCGTTGTTGTTTATCGTCGTTGCTATTGTTGTTGTTATTGATGTCGTCGTTGTTGGATAGGACAGAGAGAAATGGAGAGAGGAGGGGAAGACAGAGAGACACCTGCAGACCTGCTTCACCGCCTGTGAAACGACTCCCCTGCAGGTGGGGGCTCAAACCGGGGTCCTACCGCCAGTCCTTGCACTTTGCGCCACATGCGCTTAACCGCTCCGCCACCGCCGGGCTCCCTTTTAATGAGTTTCTACAGTTGCAGAATTTCCTGGAGGTAAAGAAGCATTAGATTCCCGCACACATCATCATGAGACCCAAGCTCACCGACAGCACACGCCAGACACAGGCTGAAAAATGAGACTTAGGTGGAGGCTAAGGCTGGTGTGTGAGGGGTGTCTCTTCCTCCTGTTGTATTCTAATCTCATCGTGGTTAAAGAACATATTCTGAGAGCTTTCAGTTCTTTCAGATGTCTTGAGACCACTTTCTCGTACAGTTGAAAATGTGCTTTTATTCAGTAGAACATTCTATACGTGTCAAGTGAGCTTGATTGTAAGTTGTTTATTCCTTCTGTATCCTTATTTTCTGTCTATGCTCATGCATTGCTTAATGATGGGCATATATGCTGAAAAAAAGCAGCATTATGTGTGTGTGTGTGTGTGTTTAAGAAAAAAAATTGTTTGTTTATCATAAGGTAGAGTATGACAAGGAAGGGAGAAAAAGGAAGAGGACTCAGAGTACAGTTGAGCTCTGGTGTAAGTTAGTGCCTACATTGAACCAGTTTAGGCCGCTGGAGCCTCAGGCATGCAAGTTGGTGCTCTAACAGGCAGAACTAGCTTCCTAGTCCTTATAAGACAATTTTTTTGCCGTGTTAACTTCTTAGTGTGTACAAGAATCTAGGTGGTATGCCATACTACAGGCATGAACTATGTTTTATAACCTATTGGGACCACCTCCATATATGTAGTCCATTATTGACAGTAAAATATTCTTCAGTAGTACACATTTAGAATAATTATACTTTTTCTATCCATTTTGAGAGAGGAGTCTAGTATCTCTGTGATTACAGATTTATCTATTTATCGTTATAATCCTACTAGTTTTTTTGCTGTAAAACGAACATATTTTTGAAAGTCTACTTTTACACGCAGATAGTACATTTAGGATTGTTATAGCCTCTTGATGGATTCACTCATATTTATGAAACACCCTTTACCCCTGACAATGTTCCTTGTCCTGAAGCCTTTTTTGAAACCAATATAGCCACTCCCTGTTTATTGTTATTAATTCTTGTATACATTTTCTACCCCTTCATCTGTGTACCTTGGTATTTTTTTTCTCTTTATTTGTCTCACCTACCCTTCTCTCTGTTCTTTTCTTATGTTCTTTTTAGATTAATTAACTAATTTATTTGTTTATTTATAAGTTAGGGAGTGAGCCAGAGCATCATTCCAGCACATGTAATACAAGTGATCAGACTTAGTACCTCATGCTTTTAACTCTGGCACTTTGGCCACTGGGCCAATCTTCCCTTATTTTTTTATTATTTATTTCCTATTATATAGAAAATTTCATCTGAGTAAGAGAGAGATGCCAGAACCTGATTGCTAATACATGTGTCACTAGGGGTTCGTTCAGCTGAGAACCTGGGGCATGCGGGTCCTACACTCAGCCAATTGAACTAGTTTCCTCATGGCTTCTTGCTGTATTTTGGATAAATTGAGACTTAATTAAGCCTTCTATTTTACCTTTATTTTTTACTGTCTTTTGTCATTTTTTTCCATTTGATTGCTTTAGTGTTTACAGGATGAAATTTAACTTTCCAGTCTTATTACTGTGAACATTGTATGAATCTTAACAGAATGATTCGTTTCTCTTCTGCTTTATATTATTACTGTCATACTTTTGACTTCACATTTTACTTATGTTATAAATATCACCATGCTTTATCCACTGCACCCCTGCTCAGACTGCTCTAATTACTCTGTGTGTGTGTGTGTGTGTATGCGTGCCCAGTCCTTTCTGAATCACCTCCTGATCTAATTTTTATTCTGTATTTTCTGAAAGAAAGAGAGAGGGGGAGAAGGACAACAAAGCACAGTTCCACCATCCATGGAACTCCTTTGGTATTATCTGTGGTATTCTTTTTTTTTTTTTTTTTTGCCTCCAGGGTTATTGCTGGGGCTCAGTGCCTGCACTAGGAATCCACTAGTCCTAGAGGCCATTTTTCCCATTTTGTTGCCCTTGTTATTGCTATTTTTTTATTGTTGCCATTGCTGTTGTTGTTGCTTGGTAGGACAGAGAGAAATCGAGAGAGGAGAGGAGATAGAGAGGAGGAAAGAAAGATAAGACACTTGCAGATCTGCTTCACCGCTTTTAAAGCGACCCCCCCTGCAGGTGGAGAGCTGGGGGCTCGAACCGAGATCCTTAACGCTGGTCCTTGCGTTTTGCACCATGTGCGCTTAACCTGCTGTGCTACCGCCTGGCTCCCTCTCTTTGGTATTCTATGGTCAAACCTAGGGTCATATAAGATAAGGCATGTGCTTCACCCACTGAGCCATCTTTTGGCTCTTGGGTACATTTTTATTTCAGGAATTGTGCTTTTTTCATTTCTTGAAATTGCATTCAGCTCCATGTATGTGTGGATATATAAGTATAAAATTATATCTATATCACAATTGTTGTTAAAATAGCCATTGTGCGATCTACCATTTCTAATAGAGAAGGTAGTGTTTTACATATCAACAAGTCTATTTAACCTTTTGTTTAGACCAACTTAATTAAAATATATTGATTGTTAACTAATTTTTACCTCAGACTTTAAATGTAAGTTAATTTTATCTTTATGAGAATTACATTGAAAACCTTTTTCATTTAACTTTGACTAGTAAGAATTTAGCCTTAAAGCTACTGTTTACCAAACTTTAAACATACACATAAACATGGTCATTAATACACAAGGAGAGAAACCTTTGTTACGAAGACATGTCATTTTAAACACGAATTTAAATCTGTACTGTCTTAGTGGTTGGGGGGGTCACCATTCGGAGGTGGCTTCCCGCGCAGCTCCATTCCCGAGCAGCTCCACTTCTAGGAATTGCAGGTTGCGATCTCTGCACAAGTCTCTGCGTACTCCAGCTTGTCTGTCTTCAGACCGGACCGGCGGCTGGAGATCTCGTGTGCCCAGTTTCGGCAGGGAGCCCGGGGGTCCGGGAGGCCCGGGATGGTTCCAGAATTCATAGAAAGAGGGCAGGCAGGCCATCTTTGTAGAAGGCGTGGGCCTAGGTGCCCAGGGGTGGCGGCCATGATAGGCCGCCGCGGCCCTGCCCCATGGCCCTGCCATGTCTGCTGTCCTGCTCGCAGTGGCCGAGCAGTGTGGAGGGATCACGCGTCCAGTGCCCTGCGCCACGCGGTGGAGAGCCGGCTCCTGTGGGCTGGCCTCAGGCTCTTGCGTGTTGGCCTCGGGCTCCAGGGGCTCTTGTGTGCTGGCCTCGGGCTCTTGTGTGTTGGCATAGGGCTCCAGCATGTTGGCATTGGGCTCCTGGGGCTTTTGTGTGCTGGCGTCAGCCTCCTGCGGGCTGCGGGGCTGCGGGGCTACGGGCGCGGTGCGGGGTTGTCTGGGCTGCGGGGCTGCGGGCGCGGTGCAGGGTTGTCTGGGCGCAGCCGGCTGGCTGGCTGTTTAATCAGGTGGAAACGGCAGCTCCGCGCCTCGCCTCCCGCCCGCTGGCTATTCTCGCTGGCTGTTCTGAGTTCGCCGGAGCAAGTGGAAACCACAGAGTGGTCCAGAGATAAATGTTCCAGAAACAGCAAAACAGTCTCATGAAGAAAGAGCAGAGGCCTTTGGAGATCTCTTCACAAGCAGAAGAGAAGGCCATAGTGCATAGGTAGCCAAATTGTCTTTACTTATCTGAGAGATGCGCAGGTCAGGTCCACGTGGGCGCCATTTGTTGTTAAAATTTTTATGCTCTTGCCGGCCGGTTTAGTTAAAAAGAAAAGGGGGAATTGTCGTATGCTTTACATTGGCTTGTTCTAGCCCTCCCCCCGCCAAGAGAATTGGATCAGGCCTGCTAACTTGGCGGGCCCGCTTGGCCCCGCCCGAAGAGACCCCGAGAGAGGGTTCCTGAGTCCGAGAGTTCCTGAGTTCCGGAGTTCGAGAGTGCGAGAGTGCGAGAGTTTCTGAGTTCGAGAGTGCCAGAGTTAGCCAGAGTTCCTGAGTTCCCGAGTGACAGAGTTCCTGAGTTTCGGAGTTCGAGAGTTCCAGAGTAAGAGAGAGTTCCTGAGTTCTTGAGTTCGAGAGTGACAGAGTTCCTGAGTTTCTGAGTTCGAGAGTAAGGGAGAGGGTTCCTGAGTTCCAGAGTAAGAGAGGGAGTGCTTGCGCCGCCGCAAAGAGACAGCGGAGTTCTGTTTGGTGATTAGTTTGTCTTAGTTTGTGAATCTTTGTTCCTGAATAAAGAAATACAGCTTCCCCGCCCAGCCGTTGTCTCTGCGTCTCTGTTACCCGCCCGTGAAGCCAGCCCGGCCGGCCAGAGCCTTCCGAAATTTTAACAACACACAATGTTCATGTTTTTCCTTGTACACAGTAGGTGTGTGTGGATATATTGTTGTAGATATATATAATATACCGTATATATATGCTGTTTTTATTTTCTCTTTTTAAATGAAGATTAGACTACACTTTTTAAATATTTATTTGTTTATTTGGATAGAGACAAAGAGAAATTAAGGGAGAGGGAAATAGAGAAGTAGAGAGAGGGCTGGGGAGACAGTATTATGGTTATGCAAAAGACTTTCATGCCTGAAGCTCTGAGGTCCCAGGTTCATTCCCCAGCACCACCATAAGCCAGAGCTGCGCAGTGCTCTGGTCTCTCTGTATCTCTCTTTTATTAAATATAAGTATTAAAAAAAAAAAAAGGACAGACATCTACAGTACTGCTTCACTACTCATTAAGCTTCTCCCTTGCAAGTAGGGGCTGGGAGCTTGAACCCTGGTCCAGTTTTGGGTTCTGTCTCTTTTTATTGATCTTTATTTTCACATGAGTATGACATGAATTTATAAAAAATCTTATGGGTCATTCCTGTCATGGTATAAATATTTCACTTGACTTTGTCATCTTTTGGAAGAAGAGATTTACTTTAAATAAAAACTTTTTTTACAGAGACCTTTTAATAAAAGTGAAATTTGGAGAAAGCATTGAGGACTTACAGACCTGCCAACTCTTAATTAAACATTACATCCCACCAGGACTTTTTGTGGATCCATATGAGTTGGCTTCATTACAAGAAAGGAACATAACAGAGGTACAACTGCTCAAAGAGTTTCTTTGTAAGGGAAATCATTCTAGGGATGCTGTAAGTTTAGATTAAGGTACAGTAGTAAACTAGACAACATGGTAGCTGTTTTTATTTATTTTGTTAAAGTGTATAATGTAACATTTTTTGTGTTGGATAGGAAATGAGTGGTACTTAAAGGAATAGGCTCATTTTAATTGAGTAGGGTAAATGCTTTTAAGCAGGAAAGGTTATAGTTTAGTGACTAGGAAAATTATGTTTCATATATATTACTTATTTAATGATTAATAAATAGTACTTCATTAGTAACCTTGTTATATTCATTAGATGTATACTCCAGCTTCTATATAATTTTACATATGTGAGAAAAGAAAACAAATACTTTTATATTTGGCAGATACTTTAAAAAAAAAAAAGCAGGGTAAAAATTAGAACTGTTTTATATATATATGTTTTATATATAACAACTGTAGTGGTGTTATCTTCATTTTATAGATATAAGCAGATTAAAAGAAACCAAATAAATTTTTTTCTTTTATCATCACTGGGGCTTCACTGCTCCAGACAGAACCCCCTCACTCCCTGTAGAGACAGAAATAGAGAAAAATAGAAAAAAACACACAACAGAACTGAAACTGAAGCTTCCTCCAGTGTGGTGAGGACTGGGCTCAAACCTGGGTCCTGGTCATGATAAAACAGCTAACCAAGTTAGCTACCTGCTGGCCCAAGACCCAGTATTCAATCCAAGGGTTACATTGGTAATTAGTAGATAATCTAGAACACATATTCATACACACAGATTTTACATAATACATATTACCTGTAACATGAATTCTACGTCATCTCAACAGATTACGTGTATGTTGGTGTATGTGTATATGCAGATACATTTATGTGATCTATTTGTACATTATAATTCAGAACTAATTTCTGCCACATACATGTTCACTTTTGCTATAGAATGCTTGTGCTGCTTAAATTTTTTAACCATATATTTAAAGAATCTCTTACCATTTTGATCCAAATTTGGTGCCACTATACAAAAAGTGCTGGACCTTTGCTTTTATTCCTGACCACAGTACTCCAGCTTATCCTCTACTTTCTTACTTGCTTTTCTGAAGAACAGGAACATGCTAGAATGATACTAGTCATTCTAATCCAATGTAGGTTAAATGTTTTTTTCATAACTTTCCTATTATCAAATAATGCTGTATTCACAAATTTTCTTTTTCCTATGTATATGTTCTGTCACCTAATCAAAGGCATCAATAAGGAAGTTGCATAGAATTTTTTTTTTTTTTTAACCAGAGCACTACTCAGCTCTGGTTTGTGGTGGTATGGGGGACTGAACCTGGATTTTGGAGCTTCAGGCATGAGAGTCTCTTTGCAGAACCATTATGCTATCTACTCCCATCCAGAAATATTTTAAATATTTACTTTTATTTTTTATTTTCTAAGGCAGAGGAACTGAGAGGAGAGGGGGGACAGAGAGACACCTGAGCATTGCTTCACCGTTCCTGAAGCTTCTTCCCCTGCAGGTGGGGGCTGGGGCTTGAACCCAGGACCTCGCGCATAGTAGCATGTATGCTCAACAGAATACACCACCTCCTGGCCCCCATAGAAATAAGTTTTATGGGAGTCGGGTGGTAGTGCAGTGAGTTAAGCGCATGTGTTGCATAGCACCAGGATCAACGTGAGGATCCTGGTTCGAGCCCCCCGGCTCCCCATCTGCAGGGGAGTTGCTTCACAGGCAGTGAAGCAGGTCTGTAGGTATCTATCTTTCTCTCCCCCTCCTCTCTCCATTTCTCTCTGTCCTACCCAACAACGACGACATAAATAACAATAATTACAACAATAAAACAATAAGGGCAACAAAAGGGAATAAATAAATATTAAAAAAAGAAATAATTTTTATTATAGGATAGTTTGATGCCAGAGTATAATTTCTTGTTTACTACTGTAAACAAACTTTTATTAAACACAGACAATATCTTGTGTTTTCTACTTAAAATTGAGCATGTATATGGGTTGAAAACTGTGTATATGGAAGATAAACTTGGCGTTTCTGTTCATCTGCAGAGCAATTCTTTTATTTGTTCTTTCACATATTTACTAATTTAATAAGAAAGAGGAAAAGGAAGAATTTGAGCATCTCTTCAGCACATGTGGATCCAGGGATTAAACTTGGTATCCCATTCGTGCAAGTTTCATGCTCCACTCACTGAACCACTTCTCCACCTACATAGGCTTTGGTTTGGATTTTTAAGTCTTTTTAAGTCTTCCTTTTTTCTGCATTAATATTTGTTTTCTTTTTGACAGGCACTGATCATTTCAGAAAATTTAGACATAGAAGCTCCCAATTATTTGTCCAAGGAGTTCGAAGTTCTCATTTACGCTAGACAGGATTCACAGTGCATTGATTGTTTCCAAGCTTTTTTACCTGTACATTATCGCTACCATCAGCCACAGAGCAAAGATGGGGAAACCTTCATTGTGCTTGATAACCCTGATTTATTGATGTATTGTGATCAAGGTAAGGATTGCTCCAAGTCTTCACAGATTGAAAGTAAAAATAAACGTATGATGACAAATCTGAATTTAAGGGCAAGAGAAAAGGAGTGGCACTGCAGTGTTGGAGCCTTTTGCATGCTGTTTCTCCCAGAGGGTGCCAGTTTAAGCCTGGGCCCTTTTCCTGGCATGTGCCTTAGCCTAAGTGAGCTACCTCCTGACCCAGTATTTTTATTTTCAAGTGTATCTGTTAGAGAACATGAATAATGCTGGTGGAATTGCTCACTTGGATAGTATGCTGCTTTGTGATATGCATGACCCAGGTTCAAGCCCAACACCTATTGCACTAAAGAAAGCTTCAGGGAGTCGGGCTGTAGCGCAGCGGGTTAAGCGCAGGTGGCGCAAAGCACAAGGACCGGCATAAGGATCCCGGTTCGAACCCCGGCTCCCCACCTGCAGGGGAGTCGCTTCACAGGCGGTGAAGCAGGTCTGCAGGTGTCTATCTTTCTCTCCCCCTCTCTGTCTTCCCCTCCTCTCTCCGTTTCTCTCTGTCCTATCCAACAACGATGACAACAACAATAATAACTACAACAATAAAACAACAAGGGCAACAAAAGGGAATAAATAAATAAAATAAATATTAAAAAAAAAAGAAAGCTTCAGTTCTGTGCCATCTCTCTCACACAGTCAGGTATAGATGTGTAAAATATAAATAACTGCGGTGATTTGGCCTATTCCAAATAGTTGGGGTTGGTGAATATTATGCTTATTACACAGTTCATCTAACCTCTTTAGTTCCAAGAAATTAGCAGCCGACTTCAGATGTATGCTCTCAGGTTTGTTTCTTTAGAAATACAATAGATGGGAGAGTCAGGCGGAAGCACAGCGGGTTAGGCGCAGGTGGCGCTAAGCACAAGGACCAGTGTAAGGATCCCAGTTTGAGCCCCGGCTCCCTACCTGCAGGGGAGTTGCTTCACAGGTAGTGAAGCAGGTCTGCAGGTGTCTATCTTTCTCTCCCCCTCTCTGTCTTCCCCTCCTCTCTCCATTTCTCTCTGTCCTATCCAATAACAACAACGATAATAACTACAACAATAAAACAACAAGGGCAACAAAAGGGAATAAATAAATATTTAAATGACTAAATAAATATTTTAAAAAAAGAAAGACAATAGATGTTACTCTGCTCTTTTATGGTTTATAATACACATGCCACTGGGCATAAAATGTCCTTTATGTGCTTCTTTTTTTGTAGCCATTGATCCTCATTGCCTCTCTGAAACTTTTTCTTCAGGCTTGTATTTCAGGACTTGTAGCTGTTGGTATTTTGGTTCCACTTCCATATATTTTAGTATTTCAGAGGATACTTTCTCTCCTAGCTTGATGTGACTATATCCATGAGGTTTTTGAGCTCCGTGTGTATTATTTTTATTTGTATGTGTAGGGTTGATTCACCATTCCTAATCCACATAAAATGTAAAGTTTTCTTTAAGAAGCCCCTTACAGATTTTGGTTCTTCATTTCTCCTAATGTGGACCCATTAGAATGTTTACAGGATCCGCCTGCTGCACTGCTTGGACAACTAGGAAGGGTGTTTTAAGATTTATTTATTTGGGGAGTCGGGCTGTAGCGCAGCGGGTTAAGCGCAGGTAGCGCAAAGCACAAGGACCGGCATAAGGATCCCGGTTCGAGCCCCCGGCTCCCCACCTGCAGGGGAGTCGCTTCACAGGCGGTAAAGCAGGTCTGCAGGTGTCTATCTTTCTCTCCCCCTCTCTGTCTTCCCCTCCTCTCTCCATTTCTCTCTGTCCTATCCAACAACGACAACAACAATAATAACTACAACAATAAAACAACAAGGGCAACAAAAGGGAATAAATAAATTAAATAAATATTAAAAAAAAAGATTTATTTATTTGGGGCTAGGTGGTGGCACACTTGGTTGAGTGCACATGTTACAATGTACAAGGGCCCAGTTTCAAGCCCCCAGTCCCCACCTGCAGGGGAAAAGTTTTGCAAGTGGTGAAGCAGGACTGCAGGTGTCTCTCTGTGTCTCTATCACCCCCTTCCCTCTTGGTTTCTGACTGTCTCTATCCAATAAACAAAGATAATACAAAAAAATTTTTTTGAAGATTCATTTATTTATTTATGATAGAGAACTAGAGCACCACTGTGGCACATGCAGTGCTGGGAATTAAACTTGGGACTTCATGCTTTCAGGTCTGGCACTCTAGCCACTGGGCCACCTCCTGTGCCACTAGGAAGTTTGTTTGTTTCTTTCTCTTTTTTTTTTGCCTCCTGGGTTATTACTGGGGCTCAGTGCCTGCACCACGAATCCACTGCTCCTGGAGACTATTTTTTTCTCTTTTTGTTGCCCTTGTTGTTTTATCGTTTTTGTGTTATTATTATTGTTGTTATTGCTGTCATTGTTGTTGGATAGGACAGAAAGAAATGGAGAGAGGAACGGAAGATGGGGGGAGGGGAAGCAGGGGAAGACACCTGCAGACCTGCTTCACCACTTGTGAAGCGACCCCCCTGAAGATGGTGAGCCGGGCTCAAATCAGGATCCTTACGCCAGTGCTTGCCCTTCGCACTATGTCCGCTGCGCTACCTCCCGAACCCCTGGAAGTTTTTAATAATACATATTACTACGACCATATATTTCATGTTAAACATGAAACAGTTTTTAACTATATTAACTTTGTTCATCCTACCTCAACCTACCTAGTTTTTTGTTTGTTTGGTTTTTTTTTTTTTTTTTTTGAGAGAAAGTTTTTCTTTTTATCTTTATTTATTGGATGGAGACAGCCAGAAATTGAGAGGCAAGGGGATAATAGGAAGGGAGAGAGACAGAGAAACACCACTCGCAAACCAGAGGCTCAAAGCCGGGTCCCTGCACACTGTAACGTGTGTTCAAACAGGTGCACCACCACCTGGCCCCCCACCTAGTTTTTCATGTCTATAAATGGTGCTTTTATTTATTGAAATAAAGTTTTTCTGAAAATCTACCCGTTTTTCCCTTGCTTCTTCTCTTCTCTCTCTCTCTTTTTTTAACAAAGCATTGCTCTGGTTTATGATGGTGCAAAGAACTGAACCTTTGGAGACTCAGGCATGGATGTCTTTTTGCGGGGGTTTGGGCGGTAGCGCAGCGGGTTAAGCGCACGTGGCACAAAGCGCAAGGATCAGTGTAAGGATCCTGGTTCGAGCCCCCGCACCTCACGTGCAGGGGAGTCACTTCACAGGTGGTGAAGCAGGTCTGCAGGTGTCTGTCTTTCTCTCCCCCTCTCTGTCTTCCCCTCCTCTCTCCATTTCTCTCTATCCTATCCAACAACGAACGATATCAAGAATAACAATAATAACCACAACAAGGCTACAACAAAAGGGGGGGAAATGGCCTCCAGGAGCAGTGGATTCATGGTGCAGGCACTGAGCCCCAGCAGTAACCCTGGAGACAAAAAAAAAAAAGAAAGTCTTTGCATAACCACTCCCACAAGCCTACCCCCAAATCTCCCCCTTCTAAGAGAACATCTGGGGTTCTGATATTATTCAGCTTCTTAGTTCAGGTGTTTTTTTTTCCCCCAAATCATTTTATAAGTAAAACAATAATTTACAGGACAGTTATTGATACATGAGTACAGTTTCTTATCTCCCTTTGATAGGTGCCTGCTCACCACCAAGTGTTCTCTGTATGGGTATATTTATTCTGCAGATGTATTGAATTGTACACTATCTGTTCATTTTTCTGAATTCATATTATACTTCAAAACTTATTGTATTTTATTTGTTTATTTGCCACCAGGGTTATTGCTGGGCCTTAGTGCCAGTACTCGAAATCCACTGCTCCTGGCAGCCATTTTCCCCTTTTTTTTCTTTCTATTTTATTTGATGGGACAGAGAGAAATTGAGAAGGAAGAGGGAGATAGAGAGAAGAGAAAGGTAGACACCTACAGACCTGCTTCACTACGCATGAAGCGTCCCCCCTGCATGTGGGGAGCAGTGGCTCAAACCCAGGTCCTTACACATGGTAATTAATATATATTAACCACCACCCAGCCCTCAGTTTCTGCAGTTTTTATCATGATATGCTTTCTTGAACAGTCACTGAGAGCAGGTTGCTAAGTAAAATGTGATATATCAGTCCAAGTCACATTAAGATGTTTAAATACTCATATCTGAGCATGAACAGCCAACCTAGCTTCTACTGCAGATTTAGCTCCTCTCTCTCTCTCTCCCTCTCTACCTCTCTCCCTCTCCCTTCTCCCCCTTCTCTTTTTGATGTTGCTGTTGTTGTTACTTAGACCTCACCAATCAAGATGGATTTTGGGGGGCTGGGGTGAGAGAACACATCACTTTCTCCATTGTGGCAGGAACTGGGCCCAAACCTGCTTCCCTCCCATGGCAGAGCAGGCACACTATCCAGCTGAACTATTTCGCCAGGTTTTTCTGATATGATGTTACATCATTTTTTCTCAGAGTTTCCAGTTTTGAAATGCTGGGCTCAGTCAGAAGTGGCAGCTCCTTGTGCCTTGAAGAATAAGAATATCTGCCAGTGGTATAATATGCAATATAAATCGGTAAGCTAATATTATATGCTGCTTTACTATTTGGCTGCCTCGTTTAAAACTCTATAATGTTTCTGCTGCTTTTAAGGGATCAGCATTTTATTACTTTGCCATCGAAAGCTGTTTTTGTTTGTTTGTTTGTTTTTAATGCTTCTTTGCTAATGATGGTAATGTCCCAGCCACCACATGGGAGCATCATGCAAAGGGAAAGTGTCGGGCTGAGCTTCACTGACGGGTAACAGACGACCAGGGACTCATGGTTGAGCTGTACGCAGTATCTCTTTATTCATGCAGGACGCAGTGCAATCTATACCAAGCTAGACTAAACTAACAGCTAACTAAAACGAACAATGTTGTCTTTATATATACTTCCCAAATAGGGCGTGAACAGGATGTGACATAGAGAGGGTGGAGAGAAAAGTGACTGGTGAAAATCAGAGTGTGACAAGGAGAGGGGGCAGAACAAAAACATATCATGAACCAGTGGGGATTGAACCAATGCCCTGGAGGGAGGGTGGTGCTTGTTAACAGCGGTTATGTAAATAGAATGAATTGGTTATGTAAATAGAATAGTGTTAAGCAGGGGGGATTTAACCAAATGAAACAGAAGGGGTTTTTAAAAGCAGAATTAGAAGATACCAACAGGAAAGCTTCCCAAATGGTGAAGCAGTGCTGTGGAGTCTCCTTTGCATGTGTGCTTGTGCCCTCCCTTCCCCTACCCCCCCTCCACCTTCCGCCCTCTATCCGGAGGGGAAAAAAGGCATAGTCTACTGGGAGCCATGAAACTGAAGGCCTGAAGCCCTGGCAGCCAGAGGAAAAAGTGTAATTTGTATAGTTGCAGAATAATTTTGGAGGCTGGAGATGTAGGCTTGATGTCATGCATCAAGCTTAAATATAACTGATAAGCTTTATAAAGAGGTAGAACATGTCTGGGCAGTGGCACACTCAGTAGAGCGCACATGTTACAATGTGCAAAAACCTGGACTCAAGCCCCCATCCCCACCTGCAGGAGGAAAGCTTCAGAAATGATGAAGCAGTGCTGCAGGCATCTCTCTTTCTCCCCCCCCCGTCTCTCTCTCTCCCCTTTTCTTTCTCTGTTTCTATCCAAAATAAATAAATAAATGTTTTTAAAAATAAACCTATTCTTTAAAAAAATAAAGATGTAGAATCCATTTGTTTTTGTTTTATCAATAAAACTTCATGACTAGGGGGCCAGGTAGTGGCACACCTGGTTGAGCGCACATGTTACAATGAGCAAGGACCCAGGTTTGAGCCCCCAGTCTCCACCTGCACGGGGAAAGCTAAACAAGTGGTGAAGCAGGGCTGCAGGTGTCTCTCTGTCTCTCACCCTCTCTATCCCTCCCTTCCCTCTCGATTTCTGACTGTCTATCCAATAAATAAATAAAGATAATAAAAAAAAAAACCTTTATGACTTTGTATACACGCTCTATTTCATTACTCCTTGACTTCCTTTTTACTTCACATAGGGGTTGAGACAGGAAGAGAGACACCACAACACTGTCATCATCTGTGGAGCTTCCCCCCCTCAGTGTCCTAGTCCCATCTGATGGCAAGAGCTTGAACCCTGGGTTTCATGCTCTGTTAGCCACACCCTCTGCTGGATGAACGATCCTTGCTGTTTTGGGGTTTTTTTTCTAACTTCTTTTTTTCTTTTTACCTGCTCATCTCTGGGTACACGGTAGTCCCAGAGATTGAATTTGGGTCTTGAGGGCAGGAAATCTTCTGCATAATCAGTATACTAGTTCTCCAGTTCTCCTTTGTAAAACTTTTTACTTTCAAAAACAAAACTTTATTAAATTATACAGAACAATTTTTTAAAAAAGGGGAAACAAAGCAAAGTAATATCATTTCAATCATGATAAAGTTTTTAGACATTTGTATTAGTATGACATAATATAAATACAAGTTGTTTGAGGCCACTGATACGGTTTTGACCTCCCCAAGTTGCTTTCAGCTATTAAAATAAGTAGAGTATTAATATACTTCATTAGCACTGACTTTGTCAAAGGGTATACGGCTCTCTGCTTGCCTTTACTTGCATAGTCTACTATTAAAAAGGACCACCTGGTTAAGTGCACACACTATTGGCATAGACTGCTTCTTTCCTCTCTTTAGCTTGGTATGTCTTCATATGGCAACTCTACTTTTTCCCTTTTTTCCCATCCTTCAGTTCTTCTTTTATGAGCTGTCTTTTTTTTTTTTTTTCTCCTCCAGGGTTATTGCTGGGCTCGGTGCCTGCACCATGAATCCACCGCTCCTGGAGGCCATTTTTTTCCCCCTTTTGTTGCCCTTGTTGTAGCTTCGTTGTGGCTATTATTATTGCCCTTGTTGACACAATTCGTTGTTGGATAGGACAGAGAGAAATGGAGAGAGGAGGGGAAAACAGAGAGGGGGACAGAAAGACAGACACCTGTAGACCTGCCTCACCGCCTGTGAAGCGACTCCCCTGCAGGTGGGGAGCCGGGGGCTCGAACCGGGATCTTTACGCCGGTCCCTGTGCTTTGCGCCACGTGCGCTTAACCCACTGCGCCACTACCCGACCCCCGAGCTGTCTTTTTTTAAGTTTATATTTCTTTAATTTATTCTGGATAAAAACAACTTGAGAGGAGAGGAGGAAATAGATAGGCACCTGCAGCACTGTTTCGCCTTTGTGAAGCTTCTGTCTGTAGCTTCTATCAAGGCTGGGGACTTGAACTTGGATCCTGGAGCATGGTAATGCGCAGACTTAACTGGATGCACTTCTCCCCAGACCCACCGAGTTTTTTATCAGATGGTTGTAGTATCTGTCTTTGTCTTTGTTCCTAGTTCTTTTTAAGGTCTGCTTCTTATATTTGACTGACATAATCTATTTTGTTATTTTTTACAATTTGCTTATTTTTTTAATGGAATGCCACAGACCAAACTCATGTGTTGCTCATGCAGTCTAACACTGAGCAATCTCTATAATTGATTTTTTTTTAATTTTTATTTAAGAAAAGATTAATGAACAAAAACATAAGGTAGGAGGGGTACAACTCCACACAATTCCCACCACCCAATCTCCATAACCCACCCCCTCCCATGATAGCTTTCCCATTCTCTAGCCCTCTGGGAGCATGGACCCAGGGTCGTTGAGGGTTGCAGAAGGTAGACGGTCTGGCTTCTGTAATTGCTTCCCCGCTGAACATGGGCGTTGACTGGTCGGTCCGTACTCCCAGTCTGCCTCTCTCTTTCCCTAGTAAGGTGTGCCTCTGGGGAAGCTGAGCTCCAGGACACATTGGTGGGGTCTTCAATCCAGGGAAGCCTGGCCAGCATCCTGGTGGCATCTGGAACCTGGTGATTGAAAAGAGAGTTAATATATGAAGCCAAACAATTTGTTGAGCAATCATGGATCCCAAGCTTGGAATAGTGGAGAGGAAGTGTTAGGGAGGTACTCACTGCAAACTCTAGTGTACTTCTGCTTTCAGGTATATATTTTGCAGTAATTTATGGATACGTATGAACATAAGCTCTCTCTCACAGAAACTGGTGTATATCTAGGTTATGGGACTTTGTTAGAAAGTGAACTACCTGAGATGAAATTAGAGTGTACTATAAAAGGAAAGGTCTCACCCGAGTAATGAAGCTGAAGGGTTGTCATTCCACATGTGAAGTCTCTGGACACAGTCTGAGGTGAAGCATGTTGAGGTGGCAATCGCTGCGTTGTTTAGGTTGTGATCGGCGGATGCAATATTATTTGATTTGGATTGGGAGATGCATACGGGAAAGTGGGCCCTATGCAAGGGTTCCAGGACTGGGGGAAGTAGGGGCTCTATAGTGGAGATGTGAGGTTCCTGCTGTCTTAGGGTTCAAAAAGACAATCGATAGTTAATGTTATCATCACATTATTTGTTAATTGGGTTAACTTTGAAAAGTCCTTTTGTTATGGTTTGCTGTACACTGATTTTTTTTTTACTAACTTTAATTAATTACTTAATTAGTGAGGAAATAGCATATGTTTATGCAAAGAGAAACAGACTTTCTTTTTTCTTTTGTTTTTCCTTCAAGCCTATAAGGAGAAAGAGTTTTATTTTTGTTTGCTTTGAGGTCTATCTACTAGCTAGCTCAGAAAGGAAAAAAAAAAAGATTCTTTTGGTGAGACCTCACAACAAAACATTACTACTTTGTATTGGAGAACTTTCCTTGAACTAACATGTGGGAAGATGAATGACTATGCTAATAATTTTATACAACCGAGAGTTTTTTTAGTCCCTTACCATTATTCATGGTATCTGAGTTACATGTTTTCCAAACTGTCAAATACTCCTGAATTACATTTGATTATTTGTAAAGAGGAATATGACACCCTTGTGATTTATTTATAAAAATGGTAGTATATGTTGCTATAAAATAGAAATTATCTCTTTAAGACTTTCCAGATTCAGTTCTCTTTAAAACTGTGTAACTTGGAACTGATAAAATAGCTCACCTCTATAGTGCACTTGTGCTTTGGTGCTGTCATATCTTTCCCTTTATTTTTTTTTCCAAATTTTTCCCTTTTGTTGCCCTTGTTGTTTATTGTCATTGTTGTTATTATTGTTGTCATTGTTGTTGGATAGGACAGAGAGAAATCGAGAGAGGAGGGGAAGACAGAGAGGGGGAGAGAAAGAGAGACACCTGCTTCACCACCTGTGAAGCAAACCCCCTGCAGGTGGGGAGCTGGGGGCTCAAACCCGCAAGGCCACCACCCGGCTCCCCTTTCCCTCTCTTTCTATCAGAAAAAGTTAGCCTAGAGCAGTGAAACCCAGTGGCAAATGAAGCAGACAAATCCACTCAGTAACCTGAAATTAGAGGTCATCTTTAAGTATTTTGAGTGTGTGCGTGTATGTGTGTTATATTTCTTGTTAGTAAATACCAGAAAAATGGGTGACCATTATTAAAGTGGTAATCTGAAGCCATTTTTGATGGAGTTTATTCTCTTCAGTGAAGTAAAGAAGTGAAAGACAATTACCATATGGTTTACCTCATGTAGACTCTAGAGAATTGAAATACCAGAACTCACAAAGCAACAACAGCAGCAACAAAAGCACAGAAGTGCCCAAACTTCCCCTAAGACTTTGTGAAAATGATGGCAATAGTTCTCCATAGGGTAGGGGCACGGAATTTTGGTGGTGGGTACAGGTGTGGAAAACTATACCCTGTAATCTTACAATCTTGTAAACTACTTTAAATCACTAATTTTTTTTTTTTTTCCTAAAGCACTGCTCAGCTCTGGCTTATGGTAGTGCTAGGAACTGAACCTGGGACCTTTGGTGCCTCCAGCATGAAAGACTTTCGAGGGAGTCGGGCTGTAGCGCAGCGGGTTAAGCACAGGTGGCGCAAAGCACAAGGACCGGCATAAGGATCCCGGTTCGAACCCCGGCTCCCCACCTGCAGCGGAGTTGCTTCACAGGCGGTGAAGCAGGTCTGCAGGTGTCTATCTTTCTCTCCTCCTCTCTGTCTTCCCCTCCTCTCTCCGTTTCTCTCTGTCCTATCCAACAACGACAACAACAATAATAGCTACAACAATAAAACAACAAGGGCAACAAAAGGGAATAAATAAATAAAATAAATATTTTAAAAAAAAAAAAGAAAGACTTTCGTATAACAACTATGCTCTCTCCCAGCCCCATAAAAATTTTTTTTTTAAGGAGCTATTTTTGAAAGGTTATTTATTTATTGTGGAACAAGGATCTCAGACATGCATGATTGCACCACCCTGGACCATTTTTTCATTCAGATAGAAAGACACAGGGAGGGAGAAGCACAACAGTGTCAGAGCTTCTTACATTATCGTAACATCTTCCTTGTGTTCCTAAAGCATGGACTTGTGTCGCACACTTGGCCAACAGAGCTATCTCTCTCTAGCCCTGAAAGATAATTTTCACTTGTGCTTTTTATTTTTGCCACTAGGTCTCAGCTGTGTGATTCACCAGTCCTATGGACTCTCCTCCTGTGTTTTCCAGATTGAGAGTGAAAGACAGGGAGAGACAAAGAAAGGAGGAAAGACATCACAGCTCCCACTGCTTCATGAGTAAAGCAGTGAACTTTTGGTTTTTCTTTCATGAACCTTTCTTTTTGCACAGTGCTCCCCTGTTGTAACTGGAGGCTCGAAACTGGGTCCTCATGCGTAATAGTGGGCGCTCTGCTGGATGAGCTAGCCCTGCCTGGCCTCTCAGCAGTACTTTTTATACGACTGGGTTGATGACTTTTTTTTTAATTTCTTTATTGGGGATTAATGTTTTACATTCGATAGTAAATACAATAGTTTGTACATGCATAACATTTCTCAGTTTTCCACATAACAGTACAACCCCCACTAGGTCCTCTGTCATCCTTTTTGGACGTGTACTCACCCCCTCCACCCCAGAGTCTTTTACTTTGATGCAATACACCAACTCCAGTTCAGGTTCTACTTGTGTTTTCTCTTCTGATCTTGTTTTTCAACTTCTGCCTGAGAGTGAGATTATCCCATATTCATCCTTCTGTTTCTGACTTATTTCACTTAACTGGGTTGATAACTTTTAAAAAGTAAAATTACAGTGCAGGGATTTATAAACAGAGGCCAAAACAAAAAGTATTCTAGAGTTACCTAAATAATGATCTTCTTAAAACTTTTTTTAAAATAGGGTGAGGGAGACAGCATAATGGTTATGCAAACAGACTCTCATGCCTGAGGCTCCTAAGTCCCAGGTTCAGTCCCCCGTACCACCACAAGCCAGAGCTGAGCAGTGCTCTGGTGTTTCTTTCTCTCTCTCTCTCCCTCTCTCTCCCTCTCTCTCTCTCTCCCTCCTCCCCCTGCATCTCTCTCAAAAATAAAATTATTTTTAAAAAATTTTTTAAAGAATTAAAAAAAACTTTTTTTAAAATAGATGTATTTATCTGTGACAGAGATGGAAGAGCCAGTCAGTGGTGCACATGTTTAAGCACTCACATTACAGTGCGCAAGCACCCAGGTTCAAGCCCCTGGTCCCCACCTACGAGGAGAAAGCTTCATGAGTGGTGAAGCAGGGCTGCAGGTGTCTCTCTGTCTCTTTCCTTCTCTATCTCCCCCTCCTCTCTCAACTTCTTTCTGTCTCTATCCAATAATAAATAAATAAATAAATAAATAAATAGTAAAGAATGGGGCAGGGATAAAGGGCCAAAGTATCACTTTGGCATATGGAATGTTGAGGATCAAACTTTGGGACCTCATGCCTGAGAATCCAGCTCTTGACCCACTTCACCAACTCCCAAGCCCCTTAAAACTTAACCTGTCCTAGGGGCCCTGGTGTGGCGCAGCAGGTTAAGCACATGGCATGAAGCACAGGAACCTACTTAAGGATCCCAGTTCGAACCCCTCACTTCCCAACTAGCAGGGGGGTCGCTTCACAAATAGTGAAGCACGTCTGCAGTTGTCTATCTTGTTCTCCCCCTCTCTGTCTTCCTCTCCTCTCTCAGTCCTATCCAACAACAATAACAATAACAAGGGTAACAAAAATGAGAAAAATTGCCTCCAGGAGCAGTGGATTCATAGTGCAGGCATCTGGTCCCAGTGATAACTTTAGAGGCAAAAAAAAAAAAAAAAAAAAGAACTTACCTGTCCTAAGGAGATGAGAAACTTTACCCATGCAGATGACCTCACCAATGAGGTCTTTGTCCATGTGAGGTTCTTTGTCCATGTCCAGTGGAAAAGCAGTTGCAGAAGTCAGAACTTCCACCTTCTGAATCTCCCCCAAAATTGGCTATACTCTGAAAGGGGTGAACAATAGGGAAGTTTTTATGGAGGGGATAGGACACAGAACTCTGGTGGTGGGAACTGTATGGAATTATGCCCCTATTATTTTACAATCTTGTTAATCAAGATTAAATCACAAATAAAAAATTAAAGGGAATTCTATCCATGTGTCAACAAACATACTGTAAGCCACTAACCCCCAATAAAATTATAAAAGAAAAAAACTTGCTGTAAACCTTGAGAATTTCTAATATTTCTAATTGAACCCCTTTTTCTTCAAAAACAAATAAAAAACAAATTGGAAATTGGAGAACTTTTGTGCAGGCCAGTATACAGCTAATTTGATGTTGTGGTAATAGTAAAGGAAACTCAGTTGTGAAGTTTGTGAGTGGCCGACTTTAAAAAGCTTTTTGGTGAAAGAAACAGCAAAACAGTAATGAATAGGCACTTGGCTTTATTGTTCTCCTCTAGGACTTTCACTTAGAATCCTGTATTCTAATATGAAACTTAGCAATTAAGAAGAAGTAAATATTTATGTCCATTACAGAGGTGACATTGATTTATAACTATTTTTTTTAGAAAGACTAAAAGGTGGAAAAAGTCAGAACAAGAGTTAAGAATTACTGTGGGGGAAAAATTAAAAAAAAAAAAAAAAGAATTACTGTGGGGGGAAAAGTCTGCTTCTGTTATATTAAATGAAATGCTAAAACTAAAAGAATTATTCAAACAGTAATTTATGTTTATGTGTTATGTCACAAAGGCCACTTTAAGAGGAAAAAAAAGAAAAGAAAAATTGAAAGTCAAAGACATAGTGCTCTTTTCTTGGAATATTCATTTGAAATGTCTGATTTCTCTATTTTGTTCTATTCATAGGTATCTAAGAATGTGACCCTGCAGGTTCCAGTGGGACTGACTCTACATACCTTCTTAGTATGTTCTGTGACACTGCTCATTACTGTCCTGTGTTCTACCTTGATCCTAGTGGCAGTTTTCAAATATGGCCATTTTTCCCTATAAGTTTTATGTAGTTACATGTTCTCATAAACCCAGATAAGATCTATTTATTTATGACTAGAACAGTCTTTCTAAAATTATGTCATTACTTTTTTGTCATTTGTCTTGGTTTTCTTTTACTAAAACTACATTTACTGAGGACATTTTGGATTATCTGAACTGAATCCAAGCTGTCATGCTCTGCTTGTTATAGACCCTCAAGTTGTTGATAACCCTCAAGTATCAAATACCAATAGAGTAGATTTAATTCTGTGAAATTAACATTTGTTTTGTGAGATGTGACTTTTTGTTTTCATTTGAATTAGAGAAATGAATTTCTTATGTATTATGAACAAGTTATTCTTTTGTAAATAGAAGCATTTCAATTTAGACTCAATGAGAAAGTCAATTAACATAAAAATGAAGTAATTTATATGAATCATACTTATTTAGACATTAATTTTACAAAAATGTTAAAATAATTATTCAAGGGGGTTGGGTGGTAGCACAGCAGGTTAAACACACATGGCACAGAGCACAGGGACCAACGTAAGGATTCTGGTTCGAGCCCCCGGTTTCCCTCCTGCAGGGGGTGGGGTCGCTTCACAGGCAGTGAAACAGGTCTGCAGGTGTCTTTCCTCCTTTCTTCCTTTCTCTCTCTCTCTCTCTTTCTTTCTTTTTTAAACAAGAGCACTGTTTCAGCTCTGGCTTATGGTGGTGCGGGGGATTGAACCTGGGACTTTGAAGCCTCAGGCATGAGTCTGTTTGTATAGCTATTATGCTATCCACCCCCACCCCAGGTGTCTTTCTCTCCCTCCCTTCTCAATTTCTGTCTGTCCTATCTAATAAAATAAAATGAGGGGGATGATGGAAGTAGTGGATTCAGAGTACCAGCACTAAGCCCCAGCTATACCTCTGGTTGAAAATAAATATATAAATTTCTAAGCACATCCATCAATTCATTCACTGTAAATAGTTTCTGAGAACCAGAAGCCAGTAAACCAGGGCATGTTGTCATATATAGAGTCATGGGGTGTAGTGCCCATTTTTATATGCTCTCATTTATAATTTTCTAAAGACTTCCAGTTTTTTATGGGAATAAATTTTATTTATGTATTTATTCTACCTCCAAGGTTATCACTGGGGCTCAGTGCTGGCACTACGAATCCACTGCTCCTGGTGGCCATTTTTCATTTTTATTGGATAGGACAGAGAAATGGAGAGGGGAAGGGGAGATAGACACCTGCAGCCTTGCTTGACCACTTGTGAAACGACCTCCCTGCACGTGGGGAACCTGGGGTTTGAGCCCAGATCCTTGTGCAGTCCTTGTACTTCATATTATGTGTGGTTAACCCAGTGCTCCACTGACTGCCCAGCTCCTGGGATAATTTTTATATTTATTTTTTAAGATTTTATTAATTTATTCACGAGGAAGATAGGAGGAGAGAAAGAACCAGACATCATGGGGCTAGGTGGTGGCAGTTGGTTGAGCACACATGTTACAATGCTCAAGGACCCAGGTTCGAGCCCCCGGTCCCCACATGCAGGGGGAAAGCTTTGCAAGTGATGAAGCAGGGCTTCAAGTATCTCTCTGTCTCTTTCCCTCTCTGTCTCCCCCTTCCTCTCAACTTCTAGCTGTCTCTATCCAATAAAAATAAAGGTAATAAAAAATAATAAAAGCGAGAGTCAGGCAGTAGCAGCGTGTTAAGCACACGTGGTGCCAAGCGCAAGGACCGGTGTAAGGATCCCAGTTAGAGCCCCCGGCTCCCCACCTGCAGGGGAGTCACTTCACAGGCAGTAAAGCAGGTTTGCAGGTGTCTATCTTTCTCTCCCCCTATCTGTCTCCCCCATCTCTCTCCATTTCTCTGTCCTATCCAACAATGACGACATCAATAACAACAATAACTACAACAAAAATTATTTAAAAAAGAGCAACAAAAGGGAAATAAATAAATATAAAGAGAAGAAAAGAAAAGAAAAGAAAAGAAAAGAAAAGAAAAGAAAAGAACCAGACATCACTCTGGTACATGTGTTGCTGAAGATTGAACTTGGTACCTCATGCTTGAGAGTCCAGTGCTTTACCCACTGCACCATCTCCCAGACCACTGAACTTTTATATAATAACACATTTAGAGTTTACCAGTCAAAGCTTTTCTCTTTAAAGGTATTTTTTGAGACTTAAGTATTGAAAAAAAACTATTGTCATGAAGCAAATTAGAGATCTTTAATTAGTCTAGTGTATTTGTTTAGTATTTTTTTAGTATGTTCTTTCTTATAAGAAAAATTCCATGCTATACAGTCATTATTTTCACTATACTTAATAAAGAGGTGTTAAAATAGAACCATGAGTTAAAATCCATGAACACTGATAGACAACATTTTGAAATGTGGTTAACTGATGGGGCAACATGGTACTGTTTAACCTCAAATGTGTGTGTGTGTGTGTGTGTGTGTGTGTGTGTGTGTGTGTGTGCGTGCGTGCGTGTGTGTGTGTGTGTAGGTTTATCTACACAGACATAGTTTGCACAACAGCACCAAGTTTTATTACTATTTTTAAATGTTCTCAAGTTAATATTTGAGATGACGGCTTGAAACATGACTCAGACATTTATTCACACAGCTATCTGAGTATTACTCATTTATACAGGTAATAAAAATGTGAATGTGAATGATGTGGGTGAAAAGACTGATGCTGACTCTTCTTACAATGTCTGTATATGACATCACTTTTGATGTAACACAGGATTTTTAGTTTTGAACTCTTTATTTAAGTAATTAAAAATAAACACTTATTTTTTAATTGGCTTTGTAATTCTGTATAATCTTTTAATTTCTGTAATTCTGTATAATCTTTTTTGTTTAAGTTTTGCTGCTTTTTTTGACACTTTGAAATTTTTTTTTTTTAGTTATTATGGTTGAGAAATCTGCATTACATTTAATAGTTGTTTCTTTTGTAGTTATATCTTTTCTTTTTTTTATTTTTTTATTTAAGAAAGGATTAATTAACAAAACCATAGGGTAGGAGGGGTACAATTCCCACCACCCAATCTCCATTTCCCACCCCCTCCCCTGATAGCTTTCCCATTCTCTATCCCTCTGGGAGCATGGACCCAGGGTCATTGTAGGTTGCAGAAGGTGGAAGGTCTGGCTTCTGTAATTGCTTCCCCGCTGAACATGGGAGTTATATCTTTTCTTTCTGGTTATTTTATCTTTGATACTTTGCACTTTTACTTTGATTATGTTTGAGAAGATTGAAGATTTACTTATCTTGATTTGGATTCAAATAACTTCCTGAATCTAAGGACTCTTGTCTTTAATCAGTCATAGAATTTTTTTTTCTTTCTTCCTTTTTTGTTTTTTGTGTTTGTTATTACCAGGGCTTTACTACTCCAAGTTGACTTTTCTAGATAGAGTTCAATACATTATGTTTATAGATAAAGACTTTGATGCCTGAGGCTCTATCTCAGGTTCAGTCTACCATAAGCGAGAATGGAGCAGTGCTCTGGTAAAAAGAAAATAAATTTAAAAAAATAAGAGAAAAATACACCATGGCTTTCTCCAAGTGCAGTGGGGGCCTGGGCTCGAATACATGATGCATACATGGCAAAGCAGGAGTTCTAGAAAAACTTTCGCCATTATTTTCTTTTTGTTCATTGAAGCATACAGTAGATCTTCACGATTTATTCCCATGTCTCAATATTTCTATCATATATCCTCAGTATGAGGCTGTTATGAGTAATTTCTTTAGATCTTTCAGGTTACAGGCTATCTTTTCAACTGTCTGAACTGCTATTTAACCCAAACATTGGTTTTTGTTTTCAGTTATTTCTAGAAATTCTACATAGATCCTTTCCAAAGCAGCTTGATCCTTTTTCAAATAGTATCTTGAGGGTGGGGGGCATGACACAGTGGGCAGAACACATGCCCTCAATGCGTGAGGCAGTGTCTTTCTCACTTCTTCTCAGTTGCCTAGGTGCTCTGTCCTTTGAGGAAGCTAAGGCCAGAGACCCTCATTTCATCTATTGACTAGCACTATGCTGGCTGCCTAAGTCATCGCTTCCTTCTAGTTCACCTGCATCTACTTGGCCCTCATCATGGCAGCCCATGTGTTCCTGGATCTCTTCTGGCCTGGCCAACATAACATCAACATCTGCAGTCTGCTCTTCAGTGTCAGCTCTGGTGGACCACTTCCCCACCCCAACACACACCCCTTAGCAGGTGGTGCACCCACAGGTAGTCCTGCCCTCTCTACCACTACTATCTAAGCTGAGGAGAAGAACACAGAAACAAAGAAAGAAGAATCTGAGGAGTCTGACCCTGCCATAGGCTTTGGTCTTTTTGAGTAAGCCTCTACTATGTTCTATAAAAACTTGAACTCTGGGAGTCTGCCGGTAGCGCAGCAGGTCAAGCGCACGTAGCTTGAAGGGCAAGGAATGGCATAACGATCCCGGTTCGAGCACCCGGCTCTCCACCTACAGAGGGTATAGCTTCACAAACGGTGAAGCAGGTTTGTAGGTGTCTTCCTCTCCCCCTCTCTCTGTCTTCCCCTCCTCTCTCCATTTCTCTCTGTTCTAACAATGACGACATCAATAACTACAACAACAATAAAAAACAACAAGGGCAACAGAAGGGAAAATAAATAAATATTTTTAAAAGTTTTTAAAAAAGGGAGTCGGGCGGTAGCGCAGCGGGTTAAGCACATGGTGGCGCAAAGCGCAAGGACCGGAGTAAGGATCCTGGTTCAAGCCCCCGGCTCCCCATCTGTAGGGGAGTCGCTTTACAGGCGGTGAACCAGGTCTGCAGGTGTCTTTCTCTCCCCCTCTCTGTCTTTCCCTCCTCTCTCCATTTCTCTCTGTCCTATCCAACAATGACGACATCAATAATAAATAATAACAACAACAATAAAACAACAAGGGCAACAAAAGGGAATAAATATTTTTTTTAAAAAAGTTTTAAACTCTTCGGAGGCTGGGTAGTAATGCAGTGGGTTAATAGGGTTAATAGCATGTGGCGCAAAGAGCCAAGGACCCGCGCAAGCACCCGGGTTCGAGTCCTCCGGCACCCCATCTACAGGGGGGGTCGCTTCACAAGCGGTAGAGCAAGTCTGCAGATGTCTATCTTTTTCCCTCTCTGTCTTCCCCTCCTCTCTTGATTTATCTTTGTCCTATCCGGCAATAACAGCAATAAAAACGAAATGGAAAAAAATGGCCTCCAAGAGCAGTGGATTCGTAGTGCAGGCACTGAACCCTAGCAATAACCCCGGAGGCAAAAAAAAAAAAAAAAAACTTGAACTCTTCTCTCCCATTAAATCAGTTACTAAAAAAGAAAATTAAGAGGAGTCGGTCGGTAGCACAGCGGTTAAGCACACCTGGCACAAAGCGAAAGCACCAGCGTAAGGATCCGGGTTCGAGAGCAGGTCTTCAGGTGTCTTATCTTTCTCTCCCCCTCTGTCTTCCCCTCCTCTTTCCATTTATCTCTGTCCTATCCAACATAACGACATCAATAACAACAACAATAAAACACGGGCAACAAAAGGGAATAAATAAGTCGGTTGCATAACCTGCAACCCAGCCTAAGGAGTTGAATTCTTAAAAAAAAAAAAAAAGTTTGTTTCTCGCTCCTGTCTTATTTATTTATTTTAATAAACTTAAATTCCATGGAGCTCTTCCAGTGCTGTTTGTGATGCTTCCCATGTGGTGTGTGAAAAAGGACCGAGGTCCCCCAGTCCCCACCTACAGGGGAGAAAGCTTTGCAAGTGGTGAAGCAGGACTATAGGAGTCTCTCTCTTTCCCTCTCTATCTTCTTCTTCTCTCTCAATTTCTCTCCATTTATATGTAATGAGTAAATGAATAAATACTTTTTAAAAAATATTTTTCCTCCACATCAATAACCAACTAAATCAGACAAATGTTCAGCTTGTCTCCAGGGTTGTTTGTTTTCTTTTTCCCCTCTCCCCTAGTCTCTCCTTTGAAGGCATAGTTGGGTTTCACAGTCTTAAATACAGGATTACAGTCCAAGGCCTTGTCTTTGATCTATTCTTTTTATATTACTAGTAAAATAGAGATTTCTGAGATAGTAAGTACCTTCAGCACATCTATGGTTTCACTGCCTTGCTAACCACTCTGGTTTCCTGTCTCCACTTTGGGTTTAGTGTTAAGTTTGGAAGACTGTATGCGTTAATCCTTACTGGAAGTCTAGTTATACTTTTGAAAGGATAATCTCTTTTATTCATCAGAATACCGGTGCCATCTTTATTGCTCCTTAATTCTTCTCTCATACTCTTCATATCTTGAGCTTTTGGTTCTATATCTAAAACTAAGTGTCATCTGGCTTCTCTTTCTACTTCTTATTTATTTGTTTATTCCTTTTGTTGCTCTTGTTTTATTGTTGCAGTTATTATTGTTGTCATCATTGTTGGATAGAACAGAGAGAAATGGAGAGAGGAGGGGAAGACAGAAAGGGAAGAGAAAGACAGACACCTGCAGACCTGCTTCTCCACCTGTGAAGCGACTCCCCTGCTGGTGGGGAGGCGGGGGCTCCAACTGGGATCCTACCGAGGTCATTGTGCTTTGGGCCATGTGCACTTAACCCACTGCGCTACTGCCCGACTCCCTCTCTTTCCACTTCTAACTCCCAAATATTCATGATTACTGCATGCTTAGTTCATTTTCCTCCTGTTCTTTCATGTCCATACTACATCTTCTTAGCATTTTTTTTTTCATTTTTTCTTTATTGGGGGATTAATGGTTTACAGTTGACAGTAAAATACAGTAGTTTATACATGTGTAATGTTTCACAGTTTTCCACATAACAATCTAACTCCTCCCTCCAGCCCCCAATGTACTTCTCTGCCATCATGTTCTAGGACCTGAACTACTTTGGTGCAATACACCAACTCCAGTTTTGTTTGTTTGTTTTCAACCAGAGCATTGCTCAGTTCTGGCTTATGGTAGAGCTGGGGATTGGACCTGGGAGCTCAAAACTTCAGGAATGAAGGACATTTGCTTAGCTATTGTGCTATCTTCCCAGCCACTCCTTATAGAAATGTAATGATCTTAAACTAGATAATATTATTTCCTTACTGTTTTTTTTTTTGTTGTGTTTTTTTTTTAAACCAGAGCACACTACAGTTCTCCCAGTTAAAAAGCTGGGATCTTGGAGTTGCAGACATGAAAATCTTTTGCATTACCACTGTGCTATACCCCTGGCCCATCCCTTTCTTATTTAAAAAACACTAATGGCACGAGTTGGGCGGTAGCGCAGCGTATTAGGCACACATAGCGCAAAGTTCAAGGACCAGCATAAGAATTCCGGTTCGAGCCCCCGGTTCCCCACCTGCAGGGTTGTTGTCTTTTTATTGTTGTTGTTATTGATGCCATCGTTGTTAGATAGGACAGAGAGAAATGGAGAGAGGAAGAGAAGACAGAGGGGGGAGAGAAAGATAGACACCTGCAGACCTGCTTCACCGCCTATGAAGCGACTCCCCTGCAGGTGGGGAGCCGGGGGCTGGAACCTGGATCCTTAGGCTGGTCCTTGCGCTTTGCGCCACATGCGCTTAACCCACTGCGCTACCGCCCAACTCCCTAATCTTTCCTTTTTAACCTCATATCAAATAGTACTGCCTTTATTGCATTTCATATTTGTTTTTAAGATACTTATACATTATTTACTATATAGAGACAGAAATCGACAGGGAAAGGGGAGATAGAGACAAAGCACTGCTTCAAGCAGAACTTGAACTGTGTCTGGTGTATTGTAGCAAAGTAAAGCACTCTGGGGTGGGGGTGAGTGTTCAGGTCCTAGAACATGATGGCAGAGGAGAACCTAGAGGGGCATTGAATTGCTATGTGGAAAAGTGAGAAATGTGAACAGGGGTAAATGGTATAATGATTATGCAGACTCATTCCTGAGGCTCCAAAGTTTCAGGTTCGTGGTGATTTTACCTTCTTTACCCCCTCGTGGATGGAGCTTGAAAGAATCATGTTAAGTGAGATAAATCAGAAACAAAAGGATGAATATGGATCTGATCTCACTCATAGGCACAAGTTGAAAAACAAGATCAGAGGGGGGAACTCTAAGCAGAACTTGGACTGGAGTTGGTGTATTGCACCAAAGTAAAGGACTCTGGGGTTGGGGGAGGGTTCAGATCCTGAAACATGACGGCAGAGGAGGACCTAGTGGGGGTTGTATTGTTATGTGGAAATGTTATGCATGTACAAACTATTGTATTTTACTGTTAACTGTAAACCATTAATTCCCCAATAAAGAAATAATAATAATAAAAAGCACTGTTTCACTGCTGAAGAAGCTTTCCCCTAGAGGGTGGGAACTGGGGGCTTGAACTGGGGACCTTTTGCATGTGCACTCCACCCAGTGTACCATCTCCTATCCCCATCTTTTCATATTTGTGAACTCTGCTAAATCCATGGTATCTCTGGTATATCTCAATTATTTGTTGAGTTAGTGAATGCTTTCATGAAATCCTCTTGGGTAATACTTGAAGGCCTTGGGAGTAGGGCCGTACAGCAGCGGGTTAAACACAAGGACCAGCATAAGGATCCCAGTTCGAGCCTCCAGCTCCCCACCTCAGGGGAGTGGATTCACAGGCGGTGAAGCAGGTCTGCAGGTATCTATCTTTCTCTCCCTCTCTTTGTCTTCCCCTCCTCTCTCCATTTCTCTCTGTCCAATCCAACAATGACATCAATAACAACAATAATAGTTACAACAATAAAACAAGGGCGACAAAAGGGAACAAATAAATATTTTTAAAAAATTTTTAAAAATCCATTAAGACCTTAATTCCCAAGGTGGCAGGAGTTTTAGTAACAATATAGTAGTGGGAGTCGGGCGGTAGCGCATCGGGTTAAGCGCACGTGGCGCAAAGCGCAAGTGGCACAAAGCACAAGGACCAGCATAAGGATCCCGGTTCCAGCCCCCAGCTCCCCACCTGCAGGGGAGTCGCTTTACAGGCGGTGAAGCAGGTCTGCAGGTGTCTATCTTTCTCTGACCCCTTCTTCCCTTCTCCCCATTTCTCTCTGTCCTATCTAACAACGATGGCATCAACAACAACAACAATAAAAAGACAACAATGGCAACAAAAGGTAAAATAAATAAATAAAATAAATAAAACCAATATACTAGTAAGAATTTATAGGTAAAAAGCCAAAAAAGGGTAATGGATAAATTCGCAGAGACACATGCCCGGTGGCGGATTTATAGAAGAGCAATCTTCAGTCGGCGCCACTGGTTAGCAGAGACCTGCTTGGAGACCCCGTAGACTGCATATAAAAGGAATTTAGACGACACATCGACAAACTACAGCTCCCAGCAGCTCCCGCGCCAGCCAGCCCCGTGCGGGAGGACGCCGCCCAGAGGGAAGGCTGGCGCCCGGCTTTCAGACCGAGAGGGGCGGCGCTCTGCCCCGCCCTGCCCCGCTCCTCCCAGGCTCCCTCCCCCAGGGTTGTGGCCACGCGCAGCGGCGGCGGTTGTTCCGCTTCCCCTCCGGCCCGGGCGGTCGCCATTGCCGAAGGCTCCCTGCCCTCCCCTCCCGGTGCCCTGGGGCTTGGCCTAGCGCTAACAGCGGCTGCGCCCCGGCGCGGCTCGTCTACCCGCCCGGCTTCCCCTTCCCTCCCCTCCCCGCCCCGCGCAGCGCGCTCCCCCGGGGCGGCTCGGGACCCGCCGGGAGCTGGGATTGCGGAGCCTCGCTGGGCGGAGACCTTCCCTCCACTGGGTAAGTGCAGGCGGGCCGCCCGCCGGGGCCGCTCGCCCGCCTTCCTTCCTTCTCCGCGGCCAGGCGCTCGCGAGCGACCGGGGCAGCCGCCACCTGCAAGCCGGGAGCAGCGACTCCTAGGGCGGTGGCTCATTGTCTGCTCCCTGGGGCTGTTTTCTTCGACTTTTACCCGAGGTGGCAAAGTCGCCGAGCTCACCCTCACTCTTCCTGGACCCAGCCCTGCCCTGGAACTAGTAGCGCCATGGGCTCTGCCCTCGCTCTCCTCTCTCCTCCCTCGCCTTTCCATCTTCTCCTTTCCTCGCTTTAATGTGAAATCCAACCTCTCGTTGTATTCTTGGATTTTTTTTTAAAACCCTCTTAACTGAGTCCCATCCCCTTTTGGCTCCACCTCCGTTCACCCCAGTTTTATAACTCAGACGTACTGCCTCGGCTCCCTTTACTCATCTAAACTACAAATCTGTTATCTGTCCTCTATTGCATATGAGTAAGAAAAAAAAAAAAGTACCATCTTCCTAGTGTTTGAGCGTCTCCTTTTAAGAACAGAACTTTGGGATCATCTCGTGATTTCTTGTTTGATCTTCATCCAGAAGGTGGATATTTGCTTCTTTAAGTAACTTAGGTGATGATCAGCTTTTCACCATGTTTGGCTTTCTTTTAAAACAACACCCACAGTCACGCATGCACGCACACACACAAATTCCTGAGTGGACTCCACCATTGACTAATTCTTTATGAAGTCTTACAAGAAGTGAGACATTGAAAGTAATGACCATTGACACTTGGCATGGCAGGTTGAACCCATCCTTGTATCTTAATTTTATTGGTAATACTCTCTGGGGTGTGTGAGCACGACCTGTTTGCTCCCTCATATAAATGCTATCAGTATCCATTGATATCATAATTCAGTTCTACTTTACAAGTGACCTATAATTTGCATTTTCTTTTTTAACCTGTAAAGACACTGAAAATAAGCCTAAAATTAGACTAGGACGAGTTGTGTTTTGGATCAAGGTTGTGCACGTCACTTTTTTCCCCCCTGCTCTGTTTGACTCTTCCGCTCTTATAAGTAGGCAGGATATTGAAATGTACAAGAATTTGCTCTGGGGTTTTGTTTTTGTAGGGTTGTCCAAATTGAATAACGTTAAATAAAGTTAGATTGGGATGAAGGCAGTGACTGGTAATTTTTAAAGCAGGTTAGAACTTGTCAACTTTGCCAGAAGCTCTGTAGCCTTTGTAAAGCATACTCATACTTCGTGTAGCTGAGGTGTGTATGAAAAACATAAATGAAAAGCTTTGTTCATGCTCTCCTGTTAGGGTATTCATTTAGGACAACTCATTTTTCACTTCTGATTTTTTTTCTGTCTGTTAATTAGTCAAGAACACAGATTTACAGTCACATTGTGAAAAAGACACTTCAGAATTTTTTCAACCTGTAATGTTTGTTGGTCTTAAACCCACTTTCGGTTTTGGTGAGACAGTTTGACCTAAATTGAGTGAATTTTGTGTGTTTAAACAATCTGTTGTTACCTAGATTACTTAGTACTGAGATTCTATATTGTCATCATTGGGTCCCATCACTTCTTAACTTAATCAGAGATTTTGTTGGTCTAACAAATTATAGTCTAGAAATGTTGATCTGATGATGTCAACTTCAGCTTCTCTGCTAGTTCTCTGTAGATGCAAATGCTTTTATAAGGAAGAATTTCTACGTATTCCACTTTCCTTGGAACCTTGATGTCTAATATACCTTTGTTCAGAAAGTGTTGTTCTTCTCAACTCTAATATTTGATACTAACTTTGTAAACATATTTATAAAGTAACAGTGTTGGAGTATGTCTACTAGACAAATGAATAGGAGTTGCTTTGGTTCTCTTGATCTTTAGGCAGATTTCCATGTTGACTTGGTTAATAGCAGTTTATATTTCTTTTCTTTTTTTTTTTTCCTAAGGGAAAACTTTGAACTTGTTCAGGTAGCTAAGGATAAAATTTCAGTCACATTTTAAGAGAACTCAGCTGAGGATAGAAATAAAAAAATGTATTGTCAGTCCCCATCTTGTAAATATTATTCTAAAATTCAAATGAATTTTCTACTTTTGATTACAACTTGAAATTAAACTATTCCTGTTCAAGACGTTAAGGCTTCAGGGTTCTAATCAATCTGTTTTAATAAATTCTAATTATTTATTAAATAGCTAGAGAATTAACCTCAATCAGAAAGAGGGTGCTAAAGTTATGTACAAATTGGAAATGATCCTTGTACATTGATAAAGAAGCATATAGAAAGGGGGTCGGGCGGTGGCGCAGTGGGTTAAGTGCATGTGGTGCAAAGTGCAGGGATCCTGCCCCTGGCTTCCCACCTGCAGGGGAGTCGCTTCACAGGCGGTGGAGCAGGTCTGCAGGTGTCTATCTTTCTCTCCCCCTCTCTGTCTTCCCCTCCTCTCTCCATTTCTCTCTGTCCTACCCAACAACGAACAAAATCAACAATGGCAATAATAATAACCACAATGAGGCTACAACAACAAGGGCAACAAAAGGGGGGGGGGAATGGCCTCCAGGAGCGGTGGATTCATGGTGCAGGCACTGAGCCCGGCAATAACCCTAGAAGGAAAAAAAAAAAAGAAAGGAATAAATTGGGGACCAGACGGTAGTGCCATGGATTAAGCGCACGTGGCGCCAAGCGCAAGGACCAGCATAAGGATTCCGGTTCCAGCCCCTGGATCCCCACCTGCAAGGGGGTTGGTCGCTTCACAAGCGGTGAAGCAGGTTTGCAGGTGTCTTTCTCTTCTTCTCTCTGTCTTTCCCTCCTGTCTAGATTTATCTCTGTCCTATCCAACAATGACATCAGTAACAACAATAAAAGTAACAACAGTGATCAACAAGAGCAACAAAATGGTGGGGAAATGGCCTCCAAAAGCAGTGGATTCATAGTGCAGGCACCGAGGGTTATTCCAGCAATAACCCTGGAAGCAAAGAAGAAAGGAATAAACAGGCCCTATTATTCCTTGGTGAAATACTGTTTTCTTAGGTCTCAGAATTTATTTTCATTACTTCTTCACTTCAGAATTACTAACTTGATTAAGAGTAGTCAATAGTAGTGGTGAAATTAAAATGTATATACAAGTGTCAGCCTATAATAATATGCTCTTGAAACTTAAATACTTGTATAATGTTAAAGCATTTTTATTAAATTAATTATTATTATTTATTTACAGAAAGACGTTTAGGAGGGTAGAGAGAGAAAGAGACAGAGTCACTTGTAATTCTGCTTCACCACTTATAAAGCTTTCCCTTTGCAGCTAGTGATCAGGGGCTTGACCCAGGGTCTCTGCACACTGAAATGTATGTGCTCGACTAGTTGTGCCTCTGCCTGGCCCTCACTTTTTTTTTTTTTTAAGTAATACGTTTGAGCATTCTTTCAGACAATCTGTGTCCTAACCTACTAAATCTGAGGTACATTAGCACTTCTCGTTCCACATATCTCAAGTGGTTAGAAATTGGAGACTTGGATTTGAATCCTGGTCTGCTTGCCTGCCTGCCTGAGAGACAGAGCATCACTATAGAACATGTGATGCTGGGGATCCAACTTGAGACCTCATGTTTGAGGGTCTAACGCCCATATTTCTCCTGGATCACCTGACCCTGCTTCTTGACTCTAGACAAAACACTTTTTTATGTTTATTTATTTTCCCTTTTGTTGCCCTTGTTGTTTTATTGTTTTTGTTATTGATGTCGTCGTTGTTAGATAGGACAGAGAGAAATGGAGAGGAGGGGAAGACAGAGGGGGAGAGAAAGATAGACGCCTGCAGACCTGCTTCACCACCTGTGAAGCAACTCCCCTACAGGTGGGGAGTCAGGGGCTGGAACCGGGATCCTTACGCTGGTTCTTGCGCTTTGTGACACATGCGCTTAACCCACTGAGCTACCGCCCCGACTCCCAAAACTTTTTTTTTTTTAATTTTTTTCCCCTTTTGTTACCCTTCTTGTTTTATTGTTGTTGTAGCTACTGTTGTTATTGTTGTTGCCATTGTTGGATAGGACAGAGAGAAATGGAGAGAGGAGGGGGAGAGAAAGATACCTGCAGACCTGTTTCACCATCTATGAAGCCACTCCCCTGCAGCTGGGGAGTCAGGGCCTCAAACCCGGATCCTTACGCCTGTCCTTGCGCTTTGTGCCACATGCGCTTTACCTGCTGAGCTACCGCCCCGACTCCCAAAACACTTATTTCTTTAATTCTTTTCCCCTTTTGTTACCCTTCTTGTTTTATTGTTGTTGTAACTATTGTTGTTATTGTTGTTGTCATTGTTGGATAGGACAGAGAGAAATGGAGAGAGGAGGGGAGAGAAAGATACCTGCAGACTTGCTTCACTACCTATGAAGCCACTCCCCTGCAGGTGGGGAGCTGGGAGCTCGAACTGGGAATCCTTTAGCCAGTCCTTGAGCTTCAGGCCACGTGCACTTAACCTGCTGCACTAACCGTCCGACCCCCACTTTTTTTTTTAACTTTTTCCACTAGAAAGAGACTTCAGAAGAGTAGGGGAAATTGAACAGTTTGACTTTTAGAATATCAGAAATTTGTCCAAATGTTGGGTTATCGGACTTGTATATATTAGCTCCTGTGTTTGATCTCTGACACCACATGTGTGAGAGTGATCCTCTGCTCCTTTCTGTTTTACCTCTTTTTGTCATTTAAATAAAATGTGAAATAAAAAACTCCACCCCCATAACTTACTCTTCATATATAGTGTGTATAGTTTACTATTATATAATCAGAATCATATTCTGTATAGTTCACTGTTCCTTTTTCTTCGGAGTTCTTTCTTTTTATTTATTTTAAATTTATTTATAAGATGGAGATATTGACAAGACCATAGGATAAGAGAGGTACAACTTCACACAATTTCCACCACCAGAACTCCCTATCCCATCCCCTCCCCTCCCTTAATAGCTTCCCTGTTCTTTATCCCTCTGGAAGTATGGAGCTAGGGTCATTAAGGGGTGCAGAAGGTGGAAGGTCTGGCTTCTGTAATTGCTTCCCCGCATACTCCTATCCTGTCTTTCTCTTTCCCTAATGGGCCAGGGCTCTGGGGAAGCAGGGCTCCAGGACACATTGATGGGGTTATCTGCCCAGGGAGATCTGGTTGACATCATGTTAGCGTCTGGAACCTGGTAGCTGATAAAAAGAGTTAATGTATAAAGCCAAAGAAATTGTTGACTAATCATGAACCTAAAGGCTGGAATATTGCAGATGAAGATTTGGGGTTTCCATTTTGAAAATAGCTAGTTAGGCCTGTTTTAGCTGTATTCCAAAGGGCCCATGACTATGCTAGTTTTTTTCCTGAGCCTGACCTCTGCTATGCAGGTGGACCCAAGTTATTGTCTGTGGAGATAAAGGAGAACAAATTGTTCACTAATCATGAAGAAAAAAAACAACAACGAATATTGCAGATGAAGGTTGGGGGGGTCCTCTATTTTGGAAAAAGCTAGTAGGTCAGTATTCCAAGGGGCCCATTGCTGAGACAGAAACACCTGCAGACCTCTTCAACCCTTGTAAAGCATCCCCCCTGCAGGTGAGGAGTGGGAGCTCGAACCTAGGCTCTTGTGTATAGTAACTTAACTGGGTGTGCTACTGCTGGATTCCCCCCCCCCTTTTTTCTTTCTATGAGGACAGATAAATTGAGAGAGGAGACGGAAAGAGAAGGAGTAAGAGAAAAGAGATAACTGCAGACCTGCTTCACTGCTCATGGAGAGCAGGGGTTCTTACAAATGGTAATGTGTCCACTCAACTGAGTCCACCACTGCCCCAGCCCCCTCCAGGCCTGGTTGGTTTTGTCTTTTGTTTGTTTTGTTCATCGTTTATTAGGGGAGATGGGGGGAAAGTCACAGCACCACTCCACCATCCATGGAGCACCCCTGTTGCCATGCATACTACTCTTATTTGATTTGGGGCTTGAACTTAGGGTCTAAAGCATAGTAAGTCATATACTCTACCAAGTGAGCTATTTCCTGGCTGCCCCATAACCATCATTCTTCAGTTAATAAATGTGCTGTTGCTAGACAAAAATACTTAATTTGCGTTTCTTATTTAAGTTACAACTATTCTTGGTAAGTTTATTATTTCTATTATTTCTGATGAGTATAGGGAACTAGACTATCATGTTCATTTTTTTTTTTTTTTTGCCTCCAAGGTTATTGCTGGAGCTCAGTGCCTGCACCATGAATCCACTCCTCCAGGAGGCCATTTTTTTCCCCCTTATGTTGCCCTTCCTTGTTGTTGTAGCCTTGTTGTGGTTATTATTGTTGTTATTGATGTTGTTCATTGTTGGATAGGACAGAGAGAAATGGAGAGAGGAGGGGAAGACAGAGAGGGGGAGAGAAAGATAGACACCTGCAGACCTGCTTCACCATCTGTGAAGTTGAAGGAGCCAGCGGCTCAAACTGGGATACTTACGCTGATCCTTGTGCTTTGCGCCACGTGTGCTTAACCCGCTGAGCTACCGCCCAACACTCCTTGTTCACTATTTTTAATTATCGTAGTGAACTTCAGTAAAATTTTACAAACTTTGGTTTTCAAGGTTTGTTGTCTTACCTGAAAGCACTACTTATGTTTCTGTCCTTTTCAATAATTGCAGTGCTTGTTTCTATTTTAGGTCTTTATTGCATTGGCCAAAATCTCAAGGTCTTGGTTAAAATAATAGAGGTGATAATTGTATTGGAATGTTGCTGGTGTTTTTACAATTAAGGGTGTTGGCTGCTGTTGCTGTTGGAGATAGCCTTTATTACTTTATTCTGTCCTCCTTTACAAAAAATAAAAATGGCTTCTAAATTACAACAAATATTTTATAACACTTATTTACATGGGAAAGTTTTTCTTATTTTATGATAAAATATTGATAATAAGTTTGTGAATAAGCAAGAGTACTCTAAAGTATATAGTATAAGGAGTACAAACCCCACTGGTGGTGATCCAAATATGCAAAAACTTATTGAAAGGATAGAAAAGGAACTCAATAACAGTAGACAGGTCATCAGAGAACTTCTGTAGTTACACTGTGACCTGTTGAGGAATCTTTATTCATGAGTCAGTTTTACTAATTTGCATTCTGTCTGGGGTGGCAGAATAGCTTACCAGCTCTGTTATGTACGTGACCCAGGTTCAAGCCTGGCCTCCACCACATTGGTGGAAGCTTCAGTGCTAATAGTATTTACCTACGTCTTCTTGCCTTTCTTACCCTATTATGTGGTCTTCTGTAAAAAAAAAAAAAAATATCTGGGTAGGGGTAGATAGCATAATGGTTATGCAAAGAGACTCTCATGCCTGAGGCTCTAAAGTCCCAGGTTCAATCCCCTGCACTACCATAAGCCAAAACTGAGCAGTGCTCTGGTAAAAAAAAAAAAAAAAAAAAAAATGGAAAAAAAATAAAAATAACTTAAAAAAATCTAAGTGTGTACACACGCGTGTAATGAAAGCAGGATGCATGTGAGGGACAGAGCATTTCTCTGCTTTGGTATAACATGGTATCAGGGATTAAACTTGCAGCTTCTGAGACCTCAGTCATGCAAAATTGATACTTTTAAAAAATATATATGTTGATTGATTGATTTTCCTTTTTGTTGTCCTTGTTGTTGTAGTTATTATTGTTGTTACTGATGTTGTCGTTGTTGGATAGGATGGAGAGAGGAGGGGAAGACAGAGGGAAAGAGAAAGATAGACACCTGCAGACCTGCTTCACTGCCTGTGAAGCGACTCCCCACCAGGTGTGGGAGGGCTCAAACCCGGATCCTTATGCTGGTCCTTGCACTTTTGCGCCACATAAGCTTAACCCTCTGCACTACCGTACTATCCCTGAAAATTGCTACTTTAACAGATGGATCCATCTCCCCAGTCCAGTGAGTTTTCTTTGTAACACATTCGAGTGTTTATTATTCTTTTTTCACTTACTAGTTTTCTCTTTGCTATTCCGTTCACAAATTAGAACAAGTGTGTGTTGGTTTAGTGAGAGGTTTTCGTCAATGTCTTGTGATTCTTTTAATTTTTTGAATACTTTATTTTATATAACAAGTTGAGATTCACAGCAAAATTGAACGAAAAGTACAGAAGAAATTCCCACATGCCTTAGCTGCCACTCCTTCTCAGTCTGCCCCACCATCAACATCCTGGGATGTGTGACACTTTGTTATAATTTATCAACCAAAGTCCAACATTTACTTTAGGGTTTACTTTATATGGTACAGGATCTGTGGTGATAGTGACATGTGTCCACTGTTATAATACTATACGAAGTGGTAGTTTCCTAATCTTAAACAACTCTGTGTTCTTCAGTTTCTTTTTTTTAATAAAGAGTCTTATTTTATTTTATCTTATTAATTTTTATTGCCACAAGGACTGTCACTGGGGCTTGGTACCTGCATGAGGTTGCCTGATTCTCCCTCTCTTAACAGCTATTTTTCCCTTCCTTTGATAGGACAGAGAGAAATTGAAAGGAAATCTAAATTTGTCTTTGGTGAGGTGTCTTATTAGATCTCTTGTCTATTTTTTTAATATTTATTTATTCCCTTTTGTTGCCCTTGTTTTATTGTTGTAGTTATTATTGTTGTTGTTATTGATGTTGTCGCTGTTGGATAGGACAGAGAGAAATGGAAAGAGGAGGAAAAGACAGAGACAGGGAGAGAAAGACAGACACCTGCAGACCTGCTTCACCACCTGTGAAGTGACTCCCCTGTAGGTGGGGATCCGGGGGCTCGAACCAGGATCCTCACGCCAGTCCTTGGGCTTTGTGCCACGTGCACTTAACCCAAAGCACTACTGCCTGACTCCCTTGTCTGTTTTGTTAATAAGAGAAATACCAGATTACTGCTCAGCTGTCAGACCTGGAGCCTGATCTCTACCTACACCCCTTCCAGTTTTCATTGTCTTTTCAAATAAAAAATATCTTTTAAAAATTAAATATGACAATAGTTTGTACTGAAGAATAAAAAAGTCAGCTGAGAATGGTAGAAATGAACATACACAAGGTCTGTCATCTCAGAAAAAAAGACTAGTTTAGGGAGTTGGGCTGTAGCACAGTGGGTTAAGCACAAGTGGCGCTAAGTGCAAGGACCGTCATAAAGATCCCAGTTGGAGCCCCGGCTCCTCACCTGCAGGGGAGTCGCTTCGCAAGGGGTGAAGCAGGTCTGCAGGTGTCTTTCTCTCCTCCTCCTCTCTCCATGTCTTTCCGTCTTATCCAACAACGACGACAACAGTAATAACTACAACAATAAAACAAGGGCAACAAAAGGGAATAATAAATTAAAAAAAAAAAAGATTATGTAAGTTTAAGAACCAAGGAAGTGTCCAGTGTTAGATCACAGGACCTGCAAGTCTAAGGCTCTAGAACTTGTTCACCTTTCCCAGTCAAGCCAGTATACTAATGAATCACTACTTCCCCATTTCTCTATATTCCCCTTCCCTCTCCCCCCTCCTCTCCCCTCCCCCGGTAACCCATCTCTAACCTACTTCTCAGTGTCTTGTAACATAGTCTGTTCATGTAAATGGAGCCGTACAATAGTTGTGTCTGGCTTATTTCACCTGACGTTTCGAAGTTCATCCATGTTATAGCATCATTAGTACTTTGTTCCCTCTTCTGACTGAATCATAGCCTCTGGTTTTACCACATTCATTGAGTTATCTGTTGCTGTTTGTCTGGGGTTTGCTTTGAAAATATAGTTAGAATATAGTAAACTAAATTTACAGTACATTTTATTTCTCTTTTATTTGTAAGCTATATCTTAGATATTTGGTATTCAAACCCCCTTTTAAAAATGTCCTTCCAGGAAGTCAGGCGGTAGTGCTGCAGCTGGTTAAGCGCAGGTGGCGCAAAGTGCAAGGACCGGCATGAGGATCCTGGTTCAAGCCCCCCAGCTCCCCACCTGCAGGGAGGTCACTTCACAGGCGGTGAAGCAGGTCTGCAGGTGTCTTTCTCTCCCCCTCTCTGTCTTCCCCTCCTCTCGATTTCTCTCTGTCCTATCCAACAACGAATGACATCAGCAACAGCAATAATAACCACAAGGCTACAACAACAAGGGCAACAAAAGGGGGAAAAATGGCCTCCAGGAGCAGTGGATTCATGGGGCAGGCACTGAGCCCCAGCAATAACCCTGGAGGCAAAAAAAAAAATGTCCTTCCTTCCCCCACCCCCCAAGTACTGCTCAGCTCTGGCATATGGTGGTGTAGAGGATTCACCTGCTTCATTGGAGCCTCAGGCACAAAAGTGTTTTTGCGTGACCACAAAACATATTGTTCTTTGTGAGAGAAATCAGAGCATAGCTTAGTTCTGACATGTGTGTTACTGTTCCTTACCTCTAAAATCTCCCCAGTCCATTAATTTTTACAGTTTTTTTTTATTATAGAGAGGTGGAGAAAGAAGGGAGGGGAGAGAGACAGAGACACCTGTAGCACTAACTCACTACTTGTAAAGCCTTCCCCTGTAGGTGGGGATCAGGGCCCTGAATGTGGGCCCTTGCACATAGTAATATGTGCACACTACCAGGTGTACCACCACCCAGCCCCCTTAATTAATTTTTCAATTTTGAATTTGAATTCAAATGTAAATCAATCAACCTCTTTCTCCCACCCCCTCAGAGTTTTTTGCCTGCATGTTTCTACCACTTGTAGAACCTTGTAGCAGGCTTTTTTTTTTTTTTAATTTCAAGTAGAGGCAGAGAGAGAGAGTGAGAGGAGAGATACCATGGCATCGTTCCATTGTTGGTGAAACATCCGTTGTGCCATTGCACGCTGCTTCCACGCAGTGTGGGAGGCTTGAAACTGGGTCTTCATGCATGGTAAAGTACGTGGTCAAGAATGTTTGTTCTGTTTTTAAAATTTTAAAATTTTTATTTGGTTATTGGATAGAAACAGCTAGAAATTGGTAGGAGGGGGGAGATAGGGAGAAAGAGGGCGGAGGGTAGATATGGTGGTGTGGAGGATTGAACCTGGGACTTTGGAGCCTCAGGCATGAAAGTCTGTTTACATAACCATTATGCTATCTTTTTCATAAACTTTTTTAAAAATTATTTTTATTTATTTATTGGATAGAGACAGCCAGAAATCGAGAGGGAAGGGGGGGATGGAAAGGAAGAGAGACGGGGGTCGGGCGGTGGCGCAGTGGGTTAAAAGCGCATGTGGCGCAAATCGCAGGAACTGGCGTAAGGATCCCGGTTCGAGCCCCCGGTTCGAGCCCCCGGCTCCCCACCTGCAGGGGAGTCGCTTCACAGGCGGTGAAGCAGGTCTGCAGGTGTCTATCTTTCTCTCCCCCTCTCTGTCTTCCCCTCCTCTCTCCATTTCTCTCTGTCCTATCCAACAACGAATTGCGTCAACAAGGGCAATAATGATCACCACAACGAGGCTACAACAAGGGCAACAAAAGGGGGGAAAAATGGCCTCCAGGAGCGGTGGATTCATGGTGCAGGCACCGAGCCCAGCAATAACCCTGGAGGAGGGAGGAAAAAAAAAAAAAGAAAGGAAGAGAGACAGAGAGATACCTGCAGCACTGCTTCACCACTCATGAAGCTTTCCCCTGCAGGTGAGAGCTGGGAGGGTGGAACCCATGTCCTTGTGCATTGTAACATGTGCTCAACCAGGTGCACCATCAACTGGCTCCAAGAATTTTTTTTTTGACCCTATAAAGAATACTTACATGGGGGTGAATGGGGAGCTTTTAGTAATGGGATAAAATCACTCATTAGAGTCTTATAAATACAAAAGAAAAAAATTATGGGACATATACTCAATGGAATACTACTCAGCAGTTTAAAAAGACTATCTTGTCCTTGGGGACAAAATGGATGGAACTGGTGGTGGTTATGCTTAGTGAAGGCCAACCATAGGATGATTTCACTGATATGTGGTGGAATATAGAGAATTGAAACTCATTGCATTCCTTGAACTTTTTCAAGATCTTTTTTATTATTTATTGACTAGAGGCAGATAAATCAAAAGGGAAGGGAGAGATAAGGAGAGAGACATCTGCGATACTGCTTCACCAGTTATGAAGCTTCCTCCTGCAGGTGGGGATCCAAGGGCTAGAACCCAGGTCCTTACCTTCTGTAATGTGTGCACTTAACCAGATGTGCCACTGCCTAGCCCCTCTTTTTCGTTTATTTATTTATTTAATTATCTACTTTTGTTAGAGGTAGAGAGACAAGAGAAAGAGAGACACCTGCACCGCTGTTCCACCACTTGTGAAGCTTTCCCTTGCACGTGGGGGCCTGGGACTTGAACCCTGGTCCTTGACATGATTACATGAGCACTCTACTATGTGAGATCCCTTTTCTTCTTAAGTTATTTTTATTTCATCTTGCCTTTACTATTCACATATGTCTGTTTCATAGAGTCTGCCATTGTTTGGAAGTTCTGTGTCCTGAAGTAACTCTTCTTCTTCTTCTAGCGTTTGCCCTTCTTCCGTAGCCAGTCAACAGGTCAGGTTGAAAGCTGTCAGGAGCTGCTTGTTGCTGGCTTTGAAAGTGACTGGGGTCCATGTGGATTCAGTCAGCTAGGAAGGATCGTCAGTTTCCCCAATGAATGGGTACTCACGGGATGTACCACGAGAAGGTCGATCCAATGCATCCCAAGTAACTCTTAAGTCAGGCTGTACTTCTGTGTGAGGAATAATTTGCTCTCTTCCTTCTGATGCATTATTGTTTGATGGATATTTATTTTTCTCTATTTAACACTAGGAAACAAACCCAGAATGTCATGTGCAAATTATCATTGAGTGATATCCCTGACCCAACCTCCCGTTCTTTTATTCTTCCAAAGGAAGGGGGAAAGAAGGCAAGAGAGGAAAGATATCACATAACTGATTCACCATCCATAGAGCTCCCTCTACACCCCCACCCTCCACCCTCCCCCCATCCACACACTCATACACACAACCCAATGGTGCTCCCATAACTGAGCTTGAACCTAGGATTTTATGCACCGAAAGGTGTGCATAAAATGAGTGAGCTATCTCCAGGCTCTGGTATTGGAATTTTTTTTTAGATTTCTTATTCATACTTGAATGGTAACTGGTGTTCATTTGTCATAAATGTTTGTGGATGGACCTCTTCTGTATAGTTGACTGGAATTCTAGTTGAAACTTCTTAAATGTGTTCCTGAAGGAAACTTGTTTTAAGTCTGAATTCTACTAATTAGTAGATACTCATCTTAATATGATACTTCTACACTGTTACAGGAACTCTTAGTCTTCTCTGGTTTCTAGCATGTACTGCTTTTAGGCCTTTGTTGATTATAGTTTGAATGCACAGTACATTTTACATGTCTGACCACACCTCTTAGGAAACCAGGTATCAACCCAGATTTGTCCGCCCTTATTCAGCTCCTTGAATCTAGCATAATCACAGAAACAGACACTTCCTTGCTTGTTTCCTGAAATGTGTATAGTAGACTCCTAAATATATGTGGAAATTTCAGAAAAGATTAGAAACTCTGGCTGTTAGAGAAACTGCTTCTGCATAGTAAGAAATGGCTAAGTAGGGATGTCTGACTAGTTTGTTCCTTGAGATAGGCTTTGGGTCTCTAAATATAAGGTGAATACTCCAGACTGCAGGTGTCTTCATATATTCTTTTATGAAGTAGGTATGACTGGGTATGAGTCTTTTCTCAGTTAAAACTGTGTTACTTTATATTTACTTATTTATAAGCTGTTCCCAGCAGTGTAGAGAATAGGCTTGGAGGGATTTGAGGTAGTAGTTATTAAGCTACAGGATAGTGACTTAAAGATTTTGAGGAAATTGTTTTGGGAATCATGGATAGTTTTGGGAATTGGGCTGTTGTGTTAGGTGGAAACCTGAGGGAAACTCCTTTTAAAATGGCTTTCTCTCCCCCCTCCCAAATGCTGATTTTTTAAATATGAAGAAAATGAATTTTATTTCCGTATTAAAGCCGCAGTTTCCACAAATCTGTTGACACAACTGAGGGCTCACTGTACTTGTGAGCCATTTGAAGTATGAACTTAAACATTTGTGTTCCTCTGTGTTAAGAGCATTTTGTTCCACGGTGTCAGATAAATACAGAGGAATAATGAAAATTTCTTCTTGCCAGCAGAAAATTACAGTATTGTGGGGAGAGGTAAAAAGTTAGAGAAGTTTGCCATATTAATAAATGAGACTGTAACTTTCAGAGTCTGTAATCAGCAGAGAAACCACAATATTTTGAACATGGAAAGAGCTGTTAAATGTAACAGAAGAATGGAATGGTAAGGTAGTATGTCAGAAGCAAACAAAGGTCAAATGAATATAGGATTAGTAGGAGTAAGGGGCCGATGTTACTCCTGCTGCTGAGCTTGAGTACCCAGAAAAGTACCCTCCTTCCCTGGGAGCTGAGATCAGACCTTGCTGCGCTGTTCATCACTGAATGGCAGAGAGCTGGTTGTTATGGTGCTATGGTGTTGGAACTTGATGGATATTTGTCCTCTAGGAAGCCCAGGAAAGCTTTTCCTGTGATCTGAACTCTGCTGCAAAACATTCCATAAAGAGAATTTGAGGAAGGTAAAGCTGCCTGGTACTGTGCTGGCCACTTTACCCCATGGAGGCTTGCTGCTGGAGAATCCTGCTTGGCAGACACACCTAAACCAGGAAGAGAAACTTGTCCTGCCTTGCCTCTCCAGTGCCCTCTACTGAGAAAGTCAAACATGCCCTATCTGTCCATTTTCAGAATAGGTAAAATTGACAGGTTCAGAAGCAGTAACCAGCTGGGAAAAGTTATTCTTAGAGGAAAACAGAAGAGTAGGAATCACAAATCAAGTTATGACAGTTAAGGAAATAGTAGTAGGGGCCTGCAAAGTACCTCACCTGGATAATACAACCCTTCACTATATGCTTATTCCAGATTCACACCTGGCCCTCACCACATTGAAGGAATCTTTGGTGCTGTGGTTTCTCACTCTCTGCCTCTGCCTGTCTGCTTTTATTTAAAAGAACTCATATTATGAGTAGGTATTAGGGCAAGGGGAAAGAGGCACCCAAATCGCAGATTCAATCCCTAAATCACCACAGAGAAGAGCCGAGCATAATCACAGACATATAGACACTTCCTTGCTTGTTTCCTGAAACTTGTCAGTGCTCTGAGGGAGAAAAAAATGACGTAAAAAGTGGGTGTTTTTCACTTAATTAAATATGACTTTCTGGCTTTCCTTATTATTAAAAGTATCACATGTCCATCATATAAAATTAGAATATTATGGGAGTCAGGCGGTAGCGCAGCAGGTTAAGCGCTCATGGTGCAAAGCACAAAGACCAGCACAAGGATCCCAGTTCGAACCCCCGGCTCCCCACCTGCAGGGGAGTCGCTTCACAAGCAATGAAGCAGGTGTCTTATCTTTCTCTCCCCCTCTCTGCCTTCCCCTCATCTCTCCATTTCTACCCAACAACTATGACATCAATAACAACAACAATAACCACAACAATAATAAAACAACAAAGGCAACAAAAGGGGGAAAAATAGCCTCCAGGAGCAGTAGATTTGTGGTGCAGGCACCGAGCCCCAGTGATAACCCTGGAGGCAAAAAAAAAAAAAAAATTAGAATATTAAAAACTTAAAGAGTTGGAGTTTCAGAATGACCTGACTGGAACTGTGAGACACAGTGGTAAATAATTTTGTTTTGTCTATAGACTAAAGAAATAAGAATAGGGGCAGGGGTGGATAGCATAATGGTTATGCAAAGAGACTCTCATGCCTGAGGCTCGAAAGTTCCAGGTTCAATCCCCTGCACCACCATAAGCCAGAGCTGAGCAGTGCTCTGGTTAAAAAAAATAAATAAAAGTAGTAGAATAAGAATAGAAGGAGCCAGGCCTTGGCACACCTGGTTAAGCACACACATAACAGTGCACAAGGAACCAGGTTTAGGCCCCTGGTCCCCACCTGCAGGGGGAAAGCTTCATGAGTGGTGAAGTAGGGTTGCAGGTGTCTCTCAAGAATCTTCCCCTATCATTCCCCCCCCTCAATTTCTCTCTATCTCTATCTAACAATAAGTAGATAAAACGAAAAAGAAAAAAGAAATAATAAATGTGGTCTGGGAGATTGTGTAGTGGGCTCTCAAGCATGAGGTCCCAAGTTCAGTCCCCAGCACCACATGTACCAGAGTGATGTCTGGTTCTTTCTCTTTCTCCTCCGATCTTTCTCATTAATAAATAAAATCTTTAAAAAAAAAATCTCAAAAAAGAATAGGAGAAAAGGAAATTCCTCTCTGCTACCCATTAAGAGAAGTAGCAGGTGGTCAGGCAGTAGCGCAGCGGGTTAAGCGCACGTTATGCAAAGCTCAAGGACCGGCATAAGGACCCCGATTCGAGCCCCCGGCTCCTCACCTGCAGGCGAGTCGCTTCACAGGCGGTGAAGCAGGTCTGAGGTGTCTGTTTTTCTCTCCCCATCTCTGTCTTCCCCTCTAGATTTCTCTCTGTCCTATCCAACAACGAACAACATCAACAACAACAATAACCACAACAAGGCTACAACAACAAGGGCAACAAAAGGGGGGAAAAGTGGCCTCCAGGAGCAGTAGATTCATGGTGCAGGCACTGAGCCCCAGTAATAACCCTGGAGGCAAAAAAAGTGGGGAATCGGGCGGTGTCGCAGCAGGTTAAGTGCACCTGGCTCAAAGAACAAGGACCGGCGTAAGGATCCCAGTTCGAGCCCCCAGATCCCCACCTGCAGGGGAGTCGCTTTACAAGCGGTGAAGCAGGTCTACGGGTGTGTCTCTTTGTCTCCACCTCTCTGTCTTCCCCTCCTCTCCATTTCTCTCTGTCCTATCCAAAAACAGTGACATCAATAACCACAACAGTGTTAAACAACAAGGGCAACAAAATGGAAAATAATTTTTTTAAGTGGTGGTTGTGGCTAGCTAGTGGACAGGATAGGGAGAGAAAGCTTTCAGTGATAGTGCCTGCCACTGTATATATTGTTAGTAAATAACCACCCCTATGGGTTAGCACAGCTTGTAGGATGCTGTGTCAATAAGGAAGTAGAGGACAAGGAAAGTTTAAAGTTTTCAATTTTTAAATGCAATTTGATATTTCCTAGGGATATAGGAACTTTCCTCACATTTTAAAATATATTTTCTTAAAGTCAGTTGTTCAGTTTATTAATGAAAAAGAGAGAGCAAACCAGAACATCATTCTGGCATATGTGGTATGCTGGCGCTTGAACTTGGGACTTCATGCTAGAGAGGCCACTGTTTTAACCACCCTTTACTTCCTCAAGAAATATTTATTTATTGGATAGAGACAGTCAGAAATCAAGAGGGGAGAGACAGAGAGAGGGAGAGAGACAGAGAGACGCCCCACCACTGCTTCACCACTCACAAAGTGTTCCTCCTGCAGATGGGGACCAGGAGCTCCAACCCAGGTCCTTGTTCATTGTGCTATGTATGCTCAACCAGGTGTGCCACCATCCAGCCCCACTCCTCAGGAATTCTTATTGCTGCATGAGGAATGATGTGGCAGCCAGCCTCTCTAGACCTCAGAATAGGTGAAGTCTGCTTGCCCTTGAATATGATGACATGGGATATCCTTTTCCCAATTTTTGTCTAAGGAAACTCTCCGTCCTTTATGTCATTTACCCATCTACAGTCATGCTCTCACAAATCATTGTCATGTGATCGCTCATGCCTCTGTACTGATGCATTCCCTCAACAGATATTTATTGATTGCTTCCCACAGACCTGAGGGAGGAAATAAGGCAAGTAACTGATAGGCTGGGGCAATAAGAATTCATACTCCCCAAACTGGAGGTGTTTATACTTAGTGAAGCAAAGAGGTGGAAGACAGCAACCAGTGGTGTCACTTGTATGTGGAATATAGAGAATTGAAACAATGTGAACTTACAAAAAAAAAAAAAAAGAAGAAGAAAAGATGAAACATAGCCAAACTGTTTCCACTTTGTGGGACACAGAACTTCGGTGGCAGGTGCAGTGTGTGGGACTGTTACCCCAATAATCTTATAAACTATTATTGAATCACCAATTCAAAAAAAAAGTAAAGAAAAGACACCTCATATAAGGGTCAGGGTGGTGGTGTAGCCAAACTGAGTGTCCACAGTACCATCCATGCACAAGGGCCCAGGCTCGAGTGCCCTCCGTCCCCATCTGTGAGGAGTTTGGGGAGGAGGAAGCTTCTTCTCTAGTTGTGAAGCAATGCTACAAGTGCCTCCTTCTTTTCCATTCTGTCTCCTCCTCCCCTCTCAATTTCTGTCTCTCAAAATTCTAATTAAATAACTAAAGACTCATACTACTCTCTTATACTTATACCCCCCCCTTTTGCCTCCAGGGTTATGGCTGAGAGACTCTCGGAGCCTGCATTACGAATTCACTGCTATTTCTGGAGGCCATTTTTTCCCTTTTGTTGCCCTTGTTGTTTATCGTTGTTGTTATTATTGTTGCTATTGCTGTCGTCGTTGTTGAATAGGACAGAGAGAAATCGAGAGAGGAGGGAAAAACGGGGGAGAGAAAGATGGACACCTGCAGACTTCACTGTTTGTGAAGTGACCCCCCCCCCCCCCCCGCAGGTGGGGAGCCAGGGGGCGCTCCTACCAGGATCCTTACTCTGGTCCTTGTGCTTCCCGCCATGTGCACTTAACCCACTGTGCTACCTCCTGGCTCCCTTACTCCCATTTTCATGGCAGCTTGTTAAGAGAGTAGAACTTTGAGATGACTGCAGCCTAGATTCTTCTATCACCTTTGAGAGGTAAATTCCTCAAGCTTAGAGTCCACTAGAAATAAACTATTTCCAACCATTGAGATCCTACGATATGGTTGTTACCAGTATGTAGTCTAACCAGATACAGAATTGTTTCCAGTTTTTTGTTGTTAAGGCTAATACTATTGTGGTCTGGGAGGTGGCGCAGTGGATAAAGGATTGGACTGTCAAGCATGAGGTCTTGAGTTCAATCCCCAGCAGCACAGTGCTATCTGGTTCTTTCTCCCTCTCCTCCTTTCTCATTAATAAATAAAATCTCTCTTAAAAAAAAAAAAAAGACTAGTACTATGGTTATCTTATAATATTCATATGTTCAAGAATGCCCTTGGATTTATATATATACAAGTAGATGATAGGCTTTACAAACTAATACCAAACTGTGGCATATAGTATAATTCTTTGTTCAGCATCCTTGGTAACACTTAGTTTTGGTCAGTCTTCTTAATTGTCGCCAGTTTAGAAGGCATAAGATATAAGGTAGTGTGGTGCAGTAGGTAGTGCAGTGGGTAAAGCATTGGACTTTCAAGCATAAGGTCCCAAATTTGATCCCTGGCAGCACATGTGCCAGAGTGATGTCTGATTTTTTTCTTTCCTCCTATCTTTCTCATTAATAAAATCTTTTAAAAAAATCTTTTTTTTTTTTTTTTTAAAGAAGTGTAGTATCTGTTCATTGATTTTACTGTTCTATGGTTTGTGAGTTTGGACATATTGTCACGTATTTATCACTGTTATTTCCTATGACCTCCCTGTTTATGTCATTTTCTTATTATGAAGTGTCTTCTACTTAGTTCTTCATGATGTAAAAGTCCCTTTTTTAAAAAAAAAAGATTTATTTATTTATTTATTCATGAGAGAGATAGGAGGAGAGAAAGAACCAGACATCACTATGGTACATGTGCTGCCGGGGATTGAACTCAGGACCTCATGGTTGAGAAACCAGTGCTTTATCCACTGCGCCACCTCCCAGACCATGTAAAAGTCCTTTCTAGATTATAGATATAGCTTGTGTCAGTGCCTCCTATAGGTCACCTGATATATCTTGTCTTTTTACTATGTGGTATAGTCATTTCTTTCTCTTTAAGCATTGTATCATAAGCATACTCTCTTGTAAAAGTATTCTATGTGGGCTGGGAAAATAACTCACTTTGTATAGTCTGTTTCTTTGCTCTGTGCAACATAGCTTTGAAGTCAGCCCCACAGCATCTCCCCCCCCATCTGAAAAAGTCAGCCCAGAATGATAAAGCTCCAAAGGTGATATGTATTCGTATGTTCTGCTAAAAGCTAGAGTTGTGTTTTTCACAGTAACCCTTTAACTTACCTGAAAACAGTTTTGGGTGTCTTGTGAGGTGTGTATGGACACCGGATTCCACTGAAGTCTTGAGTTTGAGACAGAAGGCTTATTTATGCTTCTTTGCACTGTTAGACAGTATATTCTCAGGTTAAAAAAAAAGTGTGAGGGGAGTGAAAGACAGATGGACTGCAGCCAATATGGAAGTGTGACTGATTGCTTATTTCCACTTGTTATTCCCTAGGAAGTTATATGAAGTCAGTGATGGGGTCACTTAACACAAGAAGTGGAGGAAGATCAGTCTGATGATAAAATGGGATCTAGCTGTTCTCACTACCATTGATTTACCCGCCAGTTAGTCACTATCAGGTTGCTACTGGTACCACACTGTCCCATGGCATTGTGCAGTTTAGGCATACAGTGCAGTGTTCCTGTGTTGTGCCGGCACGGAAAGGTAGCCACAGACCAAAACTGGGTGTTAGAGAAACAGCTTAGACAGAGACAGCGGTTACCATACCTGGCCTTTTTTGTTTTTATTTTTTAGTTCAGTATGGTGGGGGCCAGGCTTGAACCTGTGTTGAGCACGTGGCAGAGAAACAACACATTATCGCAGTGAGCTATTTCACCCACTCTTTTTTCTTTATTCTTTACCCCAGTTAATGTCTTTTCCCATTCTGACTTTGTAGCTACCAACGTCACCAAATGAAAATACTCCTTTCTTTCTGGTTTGTAAACTTTTCATCCACAGTGTATATGTTGTTAGCTTAAGATGATTCAAGGTTCTTTTCACTGATGTTTTTGTCCTCAGTGGCATATGAGGATATTTTTGGAGGGAAAAAAGGCCAGTAATACTTTGAGACTGTTGTATTGCTATATCCTTATGGCACTGGAAATTTAAGGTGTATTTGTTATGTAAAAGTGTAATCATAAATATAAAGAAATAATGTTCATTTAAAATCATAATATTTAGGGGCCAGATTCAGGCCCCCGGTCCCCACTTGCTGGGGGAGAAGAAAGCTTTGCAAGTGGTGAAGCAGGGCTGCAGGTGTCTCTCTGTCTCGCTCCATCTCTATCTTCCCCTTCCTTCTCGATTTCTTGTTGTCTCTATCCAATAAATAAAGATAAAAATTTTTTAAAAATCATCATGTTTTCCATTACATTGAACATGGACCCAGTTTAAGCATCCAGTCTCTGCCAGTAGGGGGGGAACTTCACGAATGTTGAAGCAGCGCTGCAGGTGCCTTTCTCTCTCTCTACTACTCCTTCCCCTCTCAATTTCTCTGTTGTATCAAATAAATGTATTTTTTTTTCCCTCCAGGGCTATTGCTGGGCTCGGTGCCTGCACCATGAATCCACCTCTCCTGAAGGCCAATTTTCCTCCTTTTGTTGTAGCCTCGTTGTGATTATTATTGCCATTGTTGATGTTCATTGTTGGATAGGACAGAGAGAAATGGAGAGAGGAGGGGAAGACAGAGAAGGGGAGAGAAAGATAGACACCTGCAGACCCACTTCACCGCCTGTGAAGCGACTTCCCTGCAGGTGGGGAGCTGGGGGCTCAAACCAGGATCCTTACGCCGGTCCCTGCGCTTTGCGCCACATGCGCTTAACCCACTGCGCCACCACCCGACCCCCAAATAAATGTATTTTTTAAATATTTATTTATTCCCTTTTGTTGCCCTTGTTTTATTGTTGTAGTTCTTATTGTTGTTACTGATGTCGTTGTTGGATAGGACAGAGAGAAATGGAGAGAGGAGGGGAAGACAGAGAGGGAGAGAGAACGATAGACAACTGTAGATCTGCTTCACCGCCTGTGAAGCGACTCCCCTACTGGTGGGGAGCCGGGGGCTTGAACCGGGATCCTTCCATTGTCCTTGCGCTTTGCGCCACGTGTGCTTAACCTGCTGTGCCACCGCCCCATTCCCAAATAAATGTATTTTTAAGTCATAGTGCTCTTCAATGGTATATGACTTATGCTTGTATCATCATTGATCCAGTGACGTTGTAATAAATTTCTTAATTTCTTCTAGTTAGATTGACTGGTTACACACTCACTCCTTTTTCCCTTTCTGTTGTATATTTGGCTTCCCCTGATCTCCTTCAGTAGACAGTTGAGGAATTGTTTGTATTTGAGTCCTGTCACGATTAAACAATGGGCCCCTTAAAAGAGTACAGTGTGTTTGGGGCATGCTTTTTGTTTTGCCTACTTGTTTTTCACTGAAAAGTAACAAAAAGTGTGTGAGCAGATTTAGAGAGAGACACTTCTTATCATTTGCTCTTTGTCAGTAAGTCATTTTAAAATAGTGGTGCAGCAAAACATGTATCAATATGTTCTCCTGAACTGTTTACATACTTATTTTTTTCTGGCTAGAATTAAAATGTTAGGAACTGTATCACATCTTCATTGAGCTTTTTTTATGCACTGGACACCATTCCTAGAATGAATTACAAAAGGAAAAAAAAAACATCCTGCCTTATGAAAAAAGAGGTCCAAAGGTCGTAAGTTATGCTTTGGAAAGTAAAAAGTCCTTCAAAGTTATTTTTGTTGATGTAATATAGAATTTATATGTTGTGTAGTGAAATGTTGTGTGATAGGAACTCAATTTAGGAAGAACAGTATTTCACCTGGGGGCAGAATAAGGCCCTACTTTGAAGAAGAAGCTATTTAACTTTATTTTTCCCAAAGGTTTATTTATTTCTTCTGAGACAATGACAAAGAAGGGAGAAAAAGACTAGAGGGTTATTCAGCTCTGGCGTAAAGTGGTGCTTCTTGGGATTAAATCTGGAGCCTCAAGCATGCAAATTGACGCTCTGACACGCCCTACGTGACCCTTTTATTTATTTTTTTTTTTTGCCTTCATGGTTATCGCTGGGGCTTGCGAATCCACTGCTCCAAGAGGCTACTTTTGTTGCCCTCGTTTTTTTGTTTTGTTTTTTTTTTCCCCCTTTTGAACCTGAAAACTCTGTCTGTCTGTCTCAGAGTCCACAGGCAGAGCCACTACTCCAGCCTGACCGTGTGTGTTGTCATTGTTGTTGATGGGTAGGACAGAGAGAAATCTAGAGAGGAGGAGAAGACAAAGGGGGAGAGAAAGACAAACACCTGCAGACCTTCTTCACCACTTGTGAAGTGCCCCCCAGGTGGGGAACCGGGGGCTTAAACCGGGATTCTTATGCCAGCCCTTGCACTTCACACCATGTGCACCTAACCCACTGCACTACCACCTGACCCTCCCACATGACTTTTAATATGCATGTGTTGAGAATAGATGTGACGAAGAACATTCATAACCTAATTTAAATCACTGTGCTGGTTTTTCCCACTACATTATGAACTCTTGGAGAAATAGTAAATAGTGGTCCTTTTTGGCTTTCCCCAAGTTCTAGCACAGAATCTTAGAAATAGTAATGATCGTGATATTGACAGCCATGCTTAGTCTTTCTTAGCTCATTTAATCATACTATTCTGCAAAGTAAATATTAACTGTTTCTTTTTTTTTTTAAACTAAGCTACAAGAAACCCAGAGAGAGCTTATCTAGCAGGGCTGTACATTGCCACACACCAAGCCATGAGTTCAAATGCCTTATGGAGCACCACAGTGCCAGGGAAACTCCCTGAATGGTGAATCGGTAGTAATAGTCTAGAATCTAAAGGATTATTTAAAAAAAATAAAATAAAATAAAAAAAGGGCGCCCTATGCAGACACCTACCATGGAAAGATAAAAGATTGTACCTGTGTGACAACTGTCTTGTAAATCATTATTTCCCTAATAAAATCATTTTTGAAAAGTCAGCCCTAGGGCTGGGTGGTGGTGCACCTGTTTGACCTTACACATTTCCACTCACAAGGACCAGGACTCAAGCCCCCTCTCCCCACCTGTGGGGGGATGCTTCACTGCTTGTGAAGCAGGTCTCCAGGTATGTATCTTTCTCCCTCTCTACCCCTGCCCCTCTCAGTTTCTCTCTATCCTATCAAATAAAACAGAAAGGGAAGGGAAGGGGCTTCTGGAAGTGTTGGATTCATCATGCAGTCACTCAGCTGCAGCAGTAACCCTGGTGGCAATAAAAAAAAAGTTTTAAAAAATAAGTCAACCCTGGAATCACAGTATCATACATGCATGAGACCCTGACACTAGATAAAATAAATAAGGAGAGAGAAGTAACCTAAATTTTAACCATTTTAAAGTGTACTATTCAGTGATTTTAATATGCTTAAGGTTATGCAACCGTTACCAGAATCTAATTCTAGAACATATCCATCCATCTCAAAGAACATCCATACCCATAAGCTGTCACATTCCATTCCTTTCACTCCCTAGTAACCTCCAAATCTGCTTTCTGTTTCTATGAATTTGCTCATTATGGACATTTTGTATAAATAGACTCTGGCTTTTTTCATATATTTTTTCCGGATTCATCCATGTTGTCGTATGTTTTAGTACTTTACTTGTTCCTGTGGTCAAATAATATTCCATGTATGCCTATGCCGCATTTTGTGTTTTTGTTCATTTGTGATCGATGAGCTGGTTTTCATCTTTTGACTATTATGAATAAATGTTTCTGTGAACAGACTTAGTCAGACTTCTGTGTGGATTAATGGTATATTGTGGCAATGGAACTGCTAGGTCACAGGTAATTATTTAGACATGTAAATAATGTATTAATTCATTTATTCATGGAGTTAATTTTTGAATTCTAAATTTACAGAGAAAGCCAAAGATAATAAATTTCAGTTTCCTAATTTTTAAAAATATTTATTTATTCCCTTTTTGTTGCCCTTGTTTTATTGTTGTAGTTATTATTGTTGTTGTTGGATAGGACAGAGAGAAATGGAGACGGGGGGGGGGGTGGGACAGAAAGGGGGAGAGAAAAGACCTGCTTCACCGCTTGTAAAGTGACTCTTCTGCAGGTGGGGAGCCAGGGACTTGAACTAGGATCCTTACGCCTTTCTTTGCGCTTTGTGCCACGTGCGCTTAACCTGCTGTGCTACCACCGGACTCCTCAATCTTCTCCTAATTAACATTACAAACAATAAGAAATTTAGTCAAGGGACTAAATGCACTTTAGTAATACAGCCTTGATACTCCACAGTTAGGAACAGTCAGTTGTGCCTGTGTGCCTCAGCCAAAGCAAAACAGACCCCACACCATCCAACTATCTGTTGCCTGCACCGCCTTCTCAGAGCCCACCTCTATTTCTTCCTTTGACCACCAGTAATTTAATATTACTTCAGACCATCTTTCTTAAACTCTTGTTTTTATTCTCTTCTCTAGCTTACTCCCCAAAATGTTCATTTTCCCCCTTTATCTCTCATTCTTCCTCTGTGTAAGTTGGGGGGAAAGTGTCATTATAGCAAATATATATTCAGAGTGCGAGTGATGTATTACCATTAAGAAAGACAAAGTCTGTAAGATTTGGAATGAAATTAGTAATAATGTCTTTGATCCTCTATTCTCTACCAATAGCACCTTCTTAAAATTTATTTTTAATTCAGTTGGTGTTTTCATAGTATGTATTTATATATGAAGTTTTTTTTTTTAATTATACCTGTTTCTTTATTGGATAGAGACAGCCAGAAATTGAGAGGAAAGGGGGAGATAGAGAGGGGAAGAGACACAGAAACACCTGCAGCCCTGCTTCACCACTTGCAAAGCTTTCCCCCTGCGGATGGGGACTGAGGGCTTGAACCTGGATCTTTGTGCACTGTAACATGTGCTCTCAACCAGTGCACCATCAGCTGGCCCCTATATATGGAGTTTTATTCACTTACATGAACTAATTTTACAATCAAGATCTACTTTCCAATCAAAACCTTGTTTAGTGGGGAAGTGCAATGTATATTGTACTTTTATGTCAGAACCTGGTTGTTAATGAGATGTTCCTTCCTCTTTATTGCGGATTTTAAATGCATGTGATCCATTTATTTTAATCTCCACAACACACACATATATGAACAGTGTTGAAGTTTCCTCTAAATTAGCTTTGGTGATGGGAGGGGGCCAGGGTACCACAGAGTGACAGAATCTGGGGACGTAACTATACTGTGATTTTCAGCCATACCCTGGACTTATTTTTTCTGTGTTCCCAGATAAATCAAGTTCTGTGGAACTGTCTGCAAAACTTGCAAGGCATTAACTTGTGTAGCTAGAATATCAGTTCATCAGAGAAGCCAAATATTACACCAGTGGCACATTCTCCCCTTTTAGGAAAGTTTAGATGAAGGTCAGGTGATCACAAAGCTGATAAGTATGGAATGAGATGGGGGGGTGGGGGGCTGATAAACGTAATAGCAAGGTATCAAGGCCTGGGGGGTGATGCAGTGGTGAAAAAACTGGACTTTCATGAGGTCTAGAAACAGACCTATGTCAGAGACATAGATCCTTTTATTGACTGATCAAGACATGCTCTTCTTTCTTTGAATTCTCATTTTTTAAGACTGTATTTTTTTGTCTTTTGATTGCATCGTTTACCCTTAGAAACACTTCGTTGACTGTCTTTTCATATGTTAGTATAACCATGCTTTGCAGAAACTATCATAATTGCTTTTCAAATGCTTCCTTGGCCATTTACTAACTTCATTAAGAGCAATTGCCTGTGATAACCCTTTTCATCTCATTGGATTTTCTAAATTTTGAAAATTCCATGCTAAATGAAGACAGTATCTTCTGATTCCCGGTCTGGGGAGCGGGTGGAATATTACTGTTTTGTATTTGCTTACTACTTTTCTACTGTCTTATTAGCTGTACTTTTTTGTCTTTGTATGTTAGGCCATATCGTAACTCTGAATCATGTCTGATAACGGAGAACTGGAAGACAAGCCTCCAGCGCCTCCTGTGCGGATGAGCAGCACCATTTTTAGCACTGGAGGAAAAGACCCTTTGTCAGCCAACCACAGTTTGAAACCTTTACCCTCTGTTCCAGAAGAAAAAAAGCCCAGGAATAAAATCATCTCTATCTTCTCAAGCACAGAGAAAGGTAAATATCTTACATGGTTACAATACTTTGTTACCCAATTGATATCTCCTTAATTATAGTATAATTAATTGATGTTTTATGATGAAAACAAACAAATCCAAGCAAATAATTGATGGTTAAGACTAGTTGATTTTAGTGTGATGAAAAAGAATAAGACTGAAGTTATTGCTGATACTGTTTGTAATAGTCATTGAATTTCTTTTTTTTTTTTTAAATATTTTTTATTTTATTTATTTATTCCCTTTTGTTGCCCTTGTTGTTTTATTGTTGTAGTTATTATTGTTGTTGTCATCGTTGTTGGATAGAACAGAGAGAAATGGAGAGAGGAGGGGAAGACAGAGAGGAGGAGAGAAAGATAGACACCTGCAGACCTGCTTCACCGCCCGTGAAGTGACTCCCCTGCAGGTGGGGAGCCGGGGTTCGAACCGGGATCCTTATGCCGGTACTTGTGCTTTGCGCCACCTGCGCTTAACCCGCTGCGCTACAGCCCGACTCCCAGTCATTGAATTTCTATACTTACCTCCTTCGTTTTCTAAGACTTAGGCCATAGTTTATGGCTTTTCAACATTAAAGAAACTTCAGAGAGGCTAGGTTGGTGGTGCACCAGCTTAAGCGTACACTTGACCATGTGCAAGAACACAGAGCTTCACGATGAACAGTGAAGTCTACAGGTGTCTTTCTTTCTGCCTCCCCCTCCCCTCTCAGTTTTTCTCTGTCCTATCCAATAAAAAAGAAAAAAGAAAAGAAATATGAGAAAGACATTACTATAAGAATGCTAATATAGAGTCTATAATCCTCTTTCCCTGGAACCAATTCCCATTTTTGTTTTTCTGATTTTTGATAGTGATAGTCACTTACTTTTTTTTTTTTTTTTTAAGATTTTATTGATTTATTTATGAGAAAGACAGGAGGAGAGAAAGAGAAAGAGCCAGACATCACTCTGGTACATGTGCTGTTGGGGATTGAACTCAGGAACTCATGCTTGAGAGTCCAGTGCTTAATCCACTGCGCCACCTCCCAGACCACATGATTGTCATTTCTTTACTGTATGTTCTGTTCTTTCAGAAGCATCAGATACAGAAATCAGTAATCAGTGGTCCGGGAGGTGGCGCAGTGATAAAACTTTGGACTCTCAAGCATGAGGTCCCGAGTTCGATCCCCGGCAGCACATGTGCCAGAGTGATGTCTGGTTCTTTCTCTCTCCTCCTATCTTTCTCATAAATAAATAAATCTTAAAAAAAAAAAAAAAAAAAAGACACCAGAAATCAACATGTTAATGTGCCCTCTACAAACATCAGTCTAGTCCAGGATTTCTCTACCTCAGTACTTTTCCATTTGGGGACAGACAATGCTTTTTGTTTTTAGGGGACTATCCTGTGCATTATAAAGTGTTTAGTGCCATTCCTGGTTGCCACTTTCCAGAGGAAAGTAACACCTCTCAGTTGTGACAACCACAAATATTTCTAGATATTGCCAGATGTTCCCTGTTTTGCCAAATTACCTAAAAGTTATGAATCACTGTCACACAAAGACTATAAATAGTGTAATAAGTAAAGTCCCTAATTTGTTTTAGAACCAAATCTAGTGAAAGAACCTTTGGTACTAAGGACTTTTTGAATTTTAGAACTAAGTACAGTGTGTAGACTCGTGAATTTTAGAATAAGGGCCAGAGCAGGGCAGATTGCAGAATGCTTAATCAAAAAGATTCTCATGTTTTAAGCTCCAGAGTCCTAGGTTCAGTCCCCCACACCACCATAAACCATGGCTGAACAGTGCTCTGGTCTTAGGAAAAAAAGAAAGGGGGGCGGGGGAGAGAAAGGGAGGGAGAAAAGGAATGAAAAAAAAAAAAAAAGCTAAAGATTATTTCCTCATTAAGCCTGCCAGTATGGTTCTGATAGTTACTAATAAATGTAAGCATATATAACCCAGTTTTATTTGGGGAGCTCAACCTAAACAGAAGTATACATTAGCCCCTGAGAGGTGGCACAGTGGATAAAGCATCGGACTCTCAAGTGGGAAGTCCTTAATTTGGCCCCCAGCATTGCATGTGCCAGGCTATGCTGATTTTTTTTTTCATGTTAATAGATTAAAAAGCTGGGGCTAGGCGGTGGTGCACCTAGTTAAGTGCACTCAGTACTATGCACAAGGACTCACACAAGGAACTGGGTTCAGTCCCCACCTGCAGAGGAGATGCTTCACAAGTGGTGAAGCACATCTGCAGGTGTCTTTCTCTCCCCCCCCCCCTTAATTTATCTCTGTCCTACTGAATAAAATGGGAGCCAAGGCCTCGGAAATAGCTCACCTGGTAGAGCACACACCTTACTGTGAGTGGGAATACAGTTTAGAGCCTGGGGCCTCAAGTTTGCAAGTTGTGTACTCTAGTGCTGAGCTTTTCCCCAGCCCTTGGCTTTTTATTTTTATTTTTTAATATTTATTTATTCCCTTTTGTTGCCCTTGTTGTTTTATTGTTGTAGTTAAATGGAGAAAGATGGGGAAGACAGGGGGAGAGAAAGATAGACACCTGCAGACCTGCTTCATTGCTTACGAACCAGGATCCTTAGGCAGGTCCTTGTACTTTGCACCACCTGCTGCGCTACCACCCGACTCCCAACTCTATTTTTTTTTAGATGCTTTTATTTTTTTTTTTTCTTTATTTTTTATTGGATAGAGACAGAGAGAAATTGAGGGGAAAGGAAGATAGAGATAGACAGAGAGACACCTGCAGCCCTGCTTCACCACTTGTGAAGCTTTCCCCCTGCAGGTGGGGACCAGGGGCTTGAACCCAGGTCCTTGGGCACTGTAGTGTATGTGCTTAACCAGGTGCGCCACCGCCTGGTCCCCCAACTCTATTTTTTTAGGTAAAATTTACATGCTTTGGGGGCTAGGTGGTGCCGTACCTAGTTAAGCATTCATTCACATTAAAGTGCACAAGGTCCCAGGGTCAAGCCTCTGGTCCCCATTGGCAGGGGGAAGCTTCACAAGTGGTAAAGCAGGGCTTTAGGTGTTTCTCTGTCTCTTTCCCTCCCTATCTCCCTCTCCCCTCTCAATTTCTCTGTGTCCCCATCCAATAATAAATAAAAATAGAAAAAAGAAAAAGTAAAATCTTTAAAACTTTTACATGCTAGGGCAGAGGGTAGATAGCATAATGGCTATGCAAACAGACTCATGCGTGAGGCTTTGAACTCCCAGGTTCAATCCCCCGCACCACCATAAACCAGAGCTGAATAGTGTTCTGGAAGGAAGGAAGGGAGGAAGGAAGGAAGGAAGGAAAAATTTAAAAGTTTACATGCTTTGAAATGCACAAAAATAAACCAATACTGTTTGTTTGTTTGTTGGTGTGTGTGTGTTTATAAGTAGCGCATTGCTCAGCTCTGGCTTATGGTGGTGCTGGGGATTGAGCCTGGTACTTCAACAGTAGTTATGGTAAACGAATATACTCTTATAACCCATCATCATCACCACATATGTTATACCATTTCCGTCTTCCTAGAAAACCTTTTCACACACTGCCCCAGCCAGTATACTCCTGTGACCTGCCTCCAGACACAGACAGCTATAGTCTGGTTTTTCACCTTTAGTTGTTTTAAGCCTTTGTATAAACAGAATATTGCCTTAGGTTTTTCTTTATTTCTCTTATTCTTTCTCTCCCCCCCCCCCCACTTTTTTTAAAACAGTTTTAACCAGAGCGTTGTTTAGCTCTGGTTTATGCTGGTGCTAGGGCTTGAACGTGGGACCTCAGAACCTCAGGCATGAAAATCCAGACTGCCAGCCTAGAGTTTTATTAATACCTCCAAAGTCCTTATCTCCCATGAACCACCCTACCCCTTACTTCTTCCCAGTATATACTACTGGGAGTTTTATAATTTGGGTTCACTCCTCCCAGCCTACTTTTCCATTCAAATAGAGACAGAGAGATGATCTACCACAGCAACTAAGCTCCCCCTGGGCGCCATGGCATTCTCCCTTGTGATGCCAGCTCCTCATACAGTGCGAGACACATACCCTACCCTGTGAGTTAGCATTTGACACCCAGGACAGATATTTAAAGATTGATCTCAGGTATATACTTATTACTATATTCACGCTTAATATGACAGGGTTTGTCAGATTGCTTTTATTAAGTTTCTTTTTTCCTTCCTCTATTTTTATTTATGTATTTATTTTTAGAAAAAGAGCACTTAGAAGATAAGTTTTTTTGTACTTAGAAAAATAAATCTTCAGGCAGGGGTATAAAGTATAATGGTTATGCAAAGAGACTCTCATGCCTGAGACTCCAAAGTTCCAGGTTCAGTCCCCTGAACCACTATAAACCAGAGCTGGGCAGTGCTCTGGGAAGAAAAGAAGAAAGAAACAATGCTACAGGCCTCTCCCTTCTCCCTGTCTCCCCATCTTCTCTCCCCCCCTCCCCCATATCTCCTCCCTCCCTCCTTTCCCCTCTATCTTTCTGTCCCTCTATTCCCCTCCTTCTCAATTGCTTTGCTTTTCTTTCTTTCTTTTTTTTTTTTTTTTTTGTTCTTTGTTTTTTTGTATAGGACAGAGGGAAATTGAGAGGGGAGCGGAAGATAGAGAGGGGGAGAGACACCTGCAGACCTGATTCTTCACTTGTGAAGTGACCCTCCTCTTGCTCTTAACCTGGTATGCCACTGCCCAGCTCCCCATTCTCAATTTCTGTCTCTATCCAGTAAATCACTAAATTTTTAAAAAGACATTCTTGTTTACCATATCCATTCGCCACATTTATTCAACAGTATATTTGTTGTATTAGCCAGTATGGCTAGATGGTGTGAAGGGTTCTTTTCTCTCAACATCCTGACCAACCTACATCTTTTTTGTTTATTTGAATTTTTAAAATTTTTTTTATTTATACCAGAGCACTGTTCAGCTCTGGCTTATGGTGGTATGGGGATTGAATCTGGAACTTTGGAGCCTCAGGCAGAGAGTCTCTTTTAATACCCATTGTGCTATCTACACCCCCCACCCCGCCCACCAGCCTCTGTCTCTGTCCTTATTGATGCAGTCTACTCTCACAGGTGTGATATGGCACTTCATTGTTGCCTTGATTCACATTTCTGTGATGTGCTGATGAACATTTTTTCATGGGCCTATTTCAGCCATAGTAATTTTGTTTCTAATGTGTTATAGGAAAATATAAGTATATGTTATGGGTACCTTTACTAGTCATGTTTAAATTTTTTTTCTTGGGGCCAGGCGGTAGCACAGCGGATTAAGCACACAAGACGCGAAGCGCAGGGACCAGTGTAGGGAATCCCAGTTTGAGCCTCTGGCTCCCCACCTGCAGGGGGTCGCTTCACAAGCGGTGAAGCAGGTCTGCAGGTATCTTATCTTTCTCTCCTCCTCTCTGTCTTCCCATCCTCTCTCCATTTCTCTCTGTCCTATCCAACAATGACAGCAATAACAACAAAATCAACAGGGGCAACAAAAGGGAAAAAAAAAATGGCCTCTAGGAGCAGTCGGAGCCCTAGCAATAACCCTGGAAGCAAAAAAAAAATTATTAATTAAAAAATTAAAAAAATTTTTTTTCTTTAATGCCCTCTAGGAAGTAAGAAGAAAGAAAAAGAACGGCCAGAAATTTCTCCTCCATCTGATTTTGAACATACAATCCATGTTGGCTTTGATGCTGTTACTGGAGAATTCACTGTAAGTTTACCTGCTAGTTAGGAATTCATGTATTAGTATTCAGCTCTTCAGCATTAGTTTGAAATTAACTGTTTTATCTTCATGCTCACTGAAATGTTGGTGCTTTCCTCAGAGTTTGTGTTGTCCATGTCTTTTCCCTACAAAGCTGAGCCTATTAAATATATAGCAAGATAGATTTAAAAAATAAGCATTTAGAAAACTAGACTTTTCAAATTTAGTCTAACCAGTTATTATGTAGGTTGACCTATTTTATCTCTCTCTCTTTTTTTTTTTTTTTACTTCTGAATATTGATTTTATTAAAACAACTAATTTCTGAATATTTCTTTCTTAGGGCATGCCAGAACAGTGGGCTCGGTTATTACAGACCTCCAATATCACTAAACTAGAGCAGAAGAAGAATCCCCAGGCTGTGCTGGATGTCTTGAAGTTCTATGACTCCAACACAGTGAAGCAGAAATACTTGAGCTTTACTCCTCCTGGTAAGATATCAGACAGTTATATAAAAGATTGATTCAAATGGGATTATAGCGATGTGAAACACTTTTACACGCAATAATTATTCAGAAAAAGAAAGGAACTAAACTATGGCTCTTTTTTCCTGGTGTTTGTATTTTTAAAATATTCTATGCATTCTCTGTTGGCTAGAGAGAGAAATTGAGAGGGGGAAGGGGGGAATTAAGGAGAGATACCTGCAGCACAGCTTCACCAGATGTTAAGCTTCCTTTAGGCAGATGAGGGTCAAGGGTTCGAACCCAGATCCTTGGGCACTGTAACATGTGCACTCAACTGGTCAGCTACTGTCCAACCCCAATTGTATTATTTTTATTTGATTTAATATTGCTTACAATATGATAACATTTAGGAATAGAGTGTACAACTCAGCACCCTCACTACCAGAGTTCTTGCACTCTGTTACAGCCTTTTCCCAAACCTCCTCACCACCTTCCATCTGATAACCACCACAACTTTAACTTCCTTTTGAAAAGTTTGATTTTAGTTACTTGCATTCTAGATGTGATTAAAACCATCCAGTCAAGCTGTGATTCTTGTCTGCTTCTCCTCCCTCCCCCTTTTTAATTTTTTTAAATACTTATTTATTTTCCCTTTTGTTGCCCTTGTATTGTTATAGTTATTATTGTTGTTGTTATTGATGTTGTCATTGTTGGATAGGACAGAGAGAAATGGAGAGAGGAGGGGAAGACAGAGGGGGGAGAAAAACACCTGCAGACCTGCTTCACCTCCTGTGGAGTGACTCCTCTGCAGGTGGGGAGCCAGGGGCTCGAACCGGGATCCTTAATGCTGGTCCTTGCACTTTGCGCCACGTGCGCTAAACCTACTGCGCTACCGCCTGACACCCCCCCCTCTTATTTAAAAAGTAAATCAGCACTTTTTAAACTGGGGCAGCTCTTCTCATAATTTGGAGTCTGGGGAGAATATATTAGTCTTTTAGTTTTATCAAAAATGCAATTAATGGATATTTTGACCTTTTGGGTTGTTACTGTTGTCACTGTTTTTGAGCAACCTTCCACTATGGAAGGAAAACATGCTGACTTGTAGACATATCCTTACTAGTACTGTATGTATTCCTGATGGGATAGGAGGCTTGCTTTACTGTGTAAATGCATTAGACTCTGGAGTAAAAAAATGTTTCAGTCTGCTCAAATCTTTTTTATTTTTATTCTCTTTATTTTTAATTTATTAGACAGAGATAGCCAGAAATCGAGAGGGAAGGGGGTGATAGGAACAGAGACAGAGAGATACCTGCAGCACTGCTTCACCACTTGTGAAGCTTTCCCCACACAGGTGGGGACCAGGGTCTTGAACCCAGGTCCTTGCACATTGTAACATGCACTAAACCAGGTGAGCTATCATCCAGCTCCTCCCATTTTGCAACTTATCAAATATTTAAGTATATAATAAGCATTTGAACTAAAAGAATTTATGGCTCGGAGCTGGAGTAGCAAAGTAAGAATTAGAGAAGAATGAAGTTTTTAGTCCAAATTGATTTACTCAGAGAATAGCATTCATGCTTCCCAGTTGTTTGGTGTATCTATTAAAAGTCTTAACATTAGGAAGTTAGGCGGTAGTGCGGCGGGTTAAGCACATGTGGCGCCAAGCGCAAGGACTGGCTTAAGGAAGCCTGCAGGTGTCTATCTTTCTCCCCCCCTCTCTGTCTTCCCTTCTCTCGATTTCTCTCTGTCCTATCCAACAACAAACGACATCAACAACAATAATAATAACTACAACAATAAAAAACAAGGGCAAGGGAGTCAGGCAGTGGGTTAAGCGCAAGGACAAGCGTAAGGATCTGGGTTTGAGCCGCCAGCTCCCCACCGGCAGGGGAGTCATTTCACAGGCAATGAAGCAGGTCTGCAAGTGTCTGTCTTTCTCTCCCTTTTGTCTTCCCCTCCTCTCTCGGTTTCTCTCTGTCCTGTCTAACAACGATGACATCAGTAATAATTACTACAGCAATGAAAAACAACAAGGGCAACAAAAGGGAAAATAAATAAATATTATAATAATAGTAAAACAAATATTTAAAAAAACAAGGGCAACAAAAAAGAAAAAATAAATATTTTTTAAAAGCAGCATAGTTGGCTCCCCACCTGCAGGGGAGTCGCTTCACAGGCGGTGAAGCAGGTCTGCAGGTGTCTATCTTTCTTTTTTTTTTTTTTTAATTTTTTTCTATGTTTATTTTTTTATTTATTTATTCCCTTTTGTTGCCCTTGTTGTTTTATTGTTGTTGTTGTCGTTGTTGGATAGGACAGAGAGAAATGGAGAGAGGAGGGGAAGACAGAGAGGAGGAGAGAAAGACAGACACCTGCAGACCTGCTTCACTGCCTGTGCAGCGACTCCCCTGCAGGTGGGGAGCCGGGGTTCGAACCGGGATCCTTATGCCGGTCCTTGTGCTTTGCGCCACCTGCGCTTAACCAGGTGTCTATCTTTCTCTCCTCCTCTCTGCCTTCCCCTCCTCTCTCCATTTCTCTCTGTCCTATCCAACAACGACGACAACAACAATAATAACTACAACAATAAAACAACAAGGGCAACAAAAGGGAATAAATAAATAAAATAAAATATTTTTTTAAAAAAGCAGCATAGTTATACATGTGTCATGTTCAAAGACTGTTTTGATAATTTATAATTATTCTAACCATGGAGATGTTTTTCTGGAGCAATAAAATCCAAGTCTAGTTGCAGGGACACTTAAACTTTTTTTTTTTTTAAAGATTTTATTTATTTATTAATGAGAAAGATAGGAGGAGAGAGAAAGAACCAGACATCACTCTGGCACATGTGCTGCTGGGGATTGAACTCAGGACCTCATGTTTGAGTGTCCAAAGCTTTATCACTGTACCACTTCCCAGACCACTAAACTTGCTTTTTTTTTTAAGGAGTGATTTTTTTTTTTTTTTTTAATGCCTGGCTCTTCATAAGAATGATGAACTTGTTGAATTTTTTTTAAAGCTTGTGAATATCCTCTTTTGCTTTTTAAAAAATATTTATTCCCTTTTGTTGCCTTTGTTGTTTTACTGTTGTAGTTATTATTGTTGTTGTTGTTGATGTCATTGTTGTTGGATAAGACAGAGAGAAATGGAGAGAGGAAGGGAAGACAGAGGGCGGGGGGAGAAAGACACCTGCAGACCTGTTTCACTGCCTGTGAAGCAACTCTCCTGCAGGTAGGGAGCTGGGGTTTGAACTGGGATCCTTTCGCCGGTCCTTGCGCTACCATCTGACTCCCAGGGATACTAAACTTTTTAGCACAACCCTTGATAGCTATAAAAGTCAAGCTTTTCTCTCAACCTTTGTACCAGCTAATAAGTCTGTACAAATTGACGTTTTTTTATTATTATTACTATTAATGAGAGGTAGGAGGAGAGAGAGAAAGAACCAGATATCACTCTGGTACTTGTGCTGCTGGGGATTGAACTCAGGACCTCATGCTTGAGAATCCAGTGCTTTATCTATTGCACCACCTCCCGGACTAACTGACAAAAATATATATATTCTTTTCATCATGTGACATATATCTGCCTCTGGGCATTTTTTTTAACTCCAGATTGGTATTTTGACATTGAGTCAATAGAAATTTGATTGTTGTGGTTTCTGATAGAGGATTACAGGTGGGATGTGTGTGCCGGGGAGTGAGCCCAAGGTCTTACATAGGAAGCATGTACTCCCACCATTAGGTAATTCCTCCCTTAATTTTTGTTTCAAGTATACTTTTATAGTTTCATTAAGATACAATTGGTATATCTGTTTTAGATACATAATTCATTGATTTTAATAAATATGAGTTCATTAAAATTTAAATTCATTAGCTAGCATATGTAATTCCTGTTTGAATACTGATAGTGTCCTAAAACTCATGACTTAATTCAACTGAAGATGATATGAGTCTAAATGTTTTACTTGCTCTGCCTTATTTTTCTCTTTGACTTTATAGATGTTGTTGTATGTTTTGAATTGTTAACTAATGTTTTGAATTGTTAACTAATGTTTTGAATTGTTAACTTTGTGTTTCATATTTAGAAAAAGATGGCTTTCCTTCCGGAACACCAGCAGTAAGTTTGATATTTCTTGTAGTTTTTGTTCTAGTTTGCCCAGAACAAATCTTATTTTTTTTCTTCTTATTTTCCCTTTTGTTGTCCTTGTTGTTTTATTGTTGTTGTTATTGATGTCGCTGTTGGACAGAGAAATGGAGAGAGGAGGGGAAGACAGACAGGGGGAGAGAAAGATAGACACCTGCAGACCTGCTTCACGCCTGTGAAGTGACTCCCCTGCAGGTGGGGAGCCAGGGACTCAAACCGGGATCCTTATGCCGGTTCTTGTGCTTCACACCACGTAATAAATCTGTTTTTATTTTGCATTTTAAGATAAATCATATTAGAAACAAATATCTAATATGTTTATAATTAGTCACATGTCTAGTTGAGGAAACTCTATTAAATGAATAGAATTTCCTTGATAGACACATTAAAAAGTATGTAAAAATTAGGTACAATAACAAGTCAGATATCAGTTAGCTGGGGGCTGGGTGATGGAGCACCCATTTAAGCGAGCATAGTACTAAGCACAAAGACCCATGCAAGGATCCAGGTTCAAGCCCCCACTCCACCTGCAGGGAGGATGTTTCACAAGTGTTGAAGCAGGTCTGCTAGGTGTCTATCTTTCTCTCTCTCTCTCTCTCTCTCTCTCGCTCTCTCTCTCTCTCTACCTCTCCCTCTCAATTTCTCTCTATCCTATCCAATAAAATGAAAAAAATGGCCACCAGGAGCAGTGGATCCATAGTGCCAGCACCAAGCCCCAGTTATAACCCTGGAGACCAAAAAAAACATGTTAAGTACCTACCTGTCATGCATTTGACATGTAAGAAATTGTGTGAAGCATAATGCTTTTACTCCTAGTCATTACTTTTTCTGGTGAATTTGACTATTTTAAATGACCTCCAATAGCTGACTTACACAAAAGATATTTGTATTTGGTCTAAACAAAATGATTATTTACTTTTAGGGATTGTTTCAATACTCTTTAAAATATTTGGCATTAGTGGTGGCTCACCTGGCTGAGTGTGTATGTTACTATGTTCAAGGTCCCAGGTTCAAACTCGGGCTCTTCATCTTCAAAGGGAAAGCTTCACAAGTGGTGAAGCAATTCTGCAGTGTCTCTCTGTCTCTCCTCTATCTCCCTGTTCCCTCTAGATTTTTCTCTGTCTCTACTATAAATAATAAAACAAAAAACTCATTGAGTTTAAAAAAAAATGATATTGGTAACCTTAGAAATGGCACAGTGACTAGAGCACTGGACTTAGAATCCTGAGGTCCTGTGATCCGGGAAGTTGCACAATGGATAAAGCACTGAACTCTCAAGCATGAGGTCCCGAGTTCAACCCCCGACAGCACATGTACTGGTGTGACGCCTGGTTCTTTCTCTCCTCCTATCATTCTCATTAATAAAGTATTTTAAAAAAAAATCCTGAGGTCCCAAGTTCGATCCCTGAATTATGTTAATTTTTTAAATTTCTTTATTGGGGAATTAATGTTTTACATTCAATAGTACATACAGTAGTTTGTACATGCAGACATTTTCCATATAACAATATAACCCCCACTAGGTCCTCTGAAGGACCTATATTCTCCCCCCACCCACTCCAGTGATCCCTGAATTATATGTGCCAGAGTGATTCATTTTCTCTCTCCTCATTAATGAATAAGTCTTTTAAAACAGTACTTGGTATTTACTGTATATACTTATTATGCAAACTTTTCTTTAACTTTTAGAATCACATTTATTTTTTTAAGTGATTAAATTAGAGCCAGTAAGGCTTTATTATTTTGAAATTAGCTATTAAATACATTTTTTTCAAAAATATTAGAGTGATTGTCTTAATTTTATTTTTTACATTTATTTATTTCCTTTTGTTGCCCTTGTTTTATTGTTGTAGTTATTATTGTTATTGATGTCATCGTTGTTGGATAGGACAGAGAGGAAGGAAAGACAGAGAAGGGGAGAGAAAGACACCTGCAGACCTGCTTCACCGCCTGTGAAGTGACTCCCATGCAAGTGGGGAGCCAGGGGCTCGAACCGGGATCCTTATGCTGGTCCTTGCGCTTTGCGCCACGTGCGCTTAACCCGCTGTGCTACCGCCCGACTCCCTTGATTGTCTTAATTTTAACACTTTCTCATATTTGTCTTATTTTCCTTACTTGGCTCATGTGATAATTTCAGCTAAGCACCAAGGGGTCTGAAACATCAGCCGTTGTAACAGAGGAAGATGATGATGATGAAGCGGCAGTTCCTCCTGTTATTGCCCCAAGACCGGACCATACAAAATCAGTGAGTTTCACTAGTGAATTGGGCTGTGTGTGTGTGTTTTTAAAAAGCAGTATATTTGACTTCCAGTGACTGCTTTTTTTTAAATAAAAAATTTATTTAAAAAAATAAATTTTCAGATTTAAAATACTTTAGTATGGCTCATTATAGCCAGGTGATCCTTACCTAAAGACCATCCATCATAAAACCAACTTTCTGAAAATTAAAATCAGCAACCTGAAAGGTAGCACACTGGATAAAGCATGAGATCCCAAGTAAAATAAAATGCCCCTCTAACAGTTAAAGTACCTTTTTTTCCTTTTAATATTACACCCTCTTGTTAAAAGAACTCAGCTTTCTCTTTTCAACCTCAATGAATACAACTGACTACCTTATCTAAAATTTTACATCTTAGCTTTTACCTAAATTATATATTCTATCTCCTATTTTCACATTTCTCTTAAAACCCAGATATCTTCCTACAGGCTACTGAAAGTGAAATTCCGAACAAGATGGGGGGAAGTATACCAATAAAGACTTTAGATAAAAGCAGAAAACAACAATAATAACAACTACAACAATAAAAGGGGGGCAACAAAAAGGAATCAATTAATTAAATTTTTAAAAAAAATTTAAAAAGCAGAAAAAGTCCTGTTCTTCTGTGTGTGGATACAAGGAAACTTTGGGAAGGTGCTGTGTAGTAGGATGAGATAAGGTAGTGGCACAGTCGTCTGCTGTTGGATCCTTGTTCAGTGATAGAGGGCTATATTTCTTTATCTGCTACAATTGACTGTTTAAAAGAAAGCGTTATGGTTATATTGGTATAAAGATTTTTTTCCCCTTTATTTTTATTTTGACCAGAGCACTCACTGCTCAGCTCTGGTTTATGGGGGAGGGGGAATTTAACCTGGGACTTTGGAGACTCCAGCATGAGAGTCTCTTTGCTTAGCCATTATGCTCTCTACCCCTACCCATTGTGTATAAAGATTTTTTGTGATAACTAACAATAGTGATTTCAACATCAAAGCTTCTTTGCTCTGTTTTTGTAGTAAAGAAAAATACAAGAAATAAATTATTTTCTAACTCCCTTTTGCTTCGCTGTTAGCATATCATTTAGATCTGGTTACACTTAAGTTTTTACTCATAGATTGACTGTTTTGCTTGGCAGAGTTTAGAAACCTATGCGTGCTGTGCATAGAAAGGTCCTTTACACTTGTTCTTCAAAAGTAAATATATTTTCTAAGATAACTCTGAAAACATTATTCTCATTCTTTAGACTAGGTGAAACAACTTGATTTTGCTTAAGAGTCAGCTAAATAGTGTGACAGTGCAAATACCTAAAAATATTTTTCATAAGCTCTCAGTAATGACTTTCTCTCTATAGATCTATACACGGTCTGTAATTGACCCAATTCCTGCACCAGTTGGTGATTCTAATGTTGATAGTGGAGCCAAGTCTTCAGACAAACAGAAGAAGAAGACTAAAATGACAGATGAAGAGATTATGGAAAAATTGAGTATGTTGCCTACATTTTACATTATTCTTAAATTGCTAATGACATTTAAAGCATTTAGTGTATGTCCTGAGAGATAGTTAACCAGAAAGGGCATTTCTGTGACCCGGGCTTATGCCCCAGTGGCACCAGCAAAAGCTCCCGTGCAGTGGTGGTGTCCCACTCTGTGTCCATCTCTCTCTCTCTAAATGAAAAAGAAAATTGGCTCAGGAGTAGTGAAATCACAGAGGTGTGAAGCCTTGACCCAGACCCCAAAATTAAAGGATTTGCTACAGTTGGATTTAAAATAATCATAACTTCTGGGCTTAAGACATAAGAAATAAGTTGTTTATTTGTAGGAGGAATAATTTCAATTAAAATATTTTGTTTTTAAACATCATTGACATGAGAAAAAGAATCAGTGTATCACTCTGATTTGTGATGCCAGAGACTGAACTCGGCCTCATGCTTGCAAGTCTAGTGCTACCTGGGCCCAGTTAAAGTCTTGTGAAGCTCGTTTGTTATTATGTGTTCACTTAGGAGCAGTAATTTTCCTTGAAAAGCCAAATGTAAGACTCACAGAAACTTGATCAAAGGGAATTTGTAGATATTTATGTGCATACCCTTAATTTCTCAAAAGGAGAATTGTTTTTTGCGGAAGGGGTCAGGCTCTGCCACATGCATGATTTCACTGCTGTGGCCACTTACTCATTCAGAGTGAGAGAAAAAGAGATAACATAGCATCAGAGCTTCCTCTAGTGTTACAGCACCTCCCATGTGGTATTGGGGCTTATGCTAGGGTTGTGCACATAGTAAGGCTTATGCCTTGCCTGGTGAACACTCTTTCATGTGTTTGGCATACTTTTTTTCTCTTCTCCCTTCTACCAACTCTAATTAATCTCTGTAAAGTATTGACTATAATTCACCAAGTAAAGGGAGAAGATAGCAGCAATGTTTAGCACAAGTAATTACCTAAATACTTCTAACAAGTATGATCTCAAAAGAGAACAAGGGAAAGTACTGTATCTGTAGTGACTGCAGCCCGGGAAGTTGGGCACCTATGTAATTTTTTTTCTATTGATTTGATTTGATAGGACAGAAAGAAATTGAGATGGGAAGGGGAGATAGAGCCCTGCGGCTCTGCTTCACCAGCTGTGAAGCTGTCCCCTACAGGTGGGAGCCAGGGGCTTGAATCCAGGTCTTTGCACATGGTAATGTGTGCACTCAACTAGGTGTGCCAGAGCCCAGCCCCCCTAAGTTGTGTTGTTTCTATGACTTTCCTTGATATGCCCTTGTCAGCTTTTACCTCAAAGAAATAAAAATGTAATGTCTGTTTCCTTTGTCTTGACTTACTGATTAAAAGAAAATACATTATAGTTTTATGTCTAATGTCCTACTTTAGAGACCTGTTAAAATCTCTGCAATTTATAAGAAGAAATCATAATATCAAAATTAATATACAGTTTTATTATACTTGACTGAACTTTGTGCTTTTGTTTAAAATAGGAACTATTGTAAGCATAGGTGACCCTAAGAAGAAATATACAAGATATGAAAAAATCGGGCAAGGGTAAGTGTTTGTGATTTCATTACTTCAATAATGAGTGCTTCCCCGGTTTGCAGAATGGCAAACTGACACTGAATACTCTATGAATGAATTTTGTAAATGTATAATGCATTTATTTCTAGATAGAGTTAAACAAAAAACAAAAAACTGTACAACCTAGCAAGGATTACACTTTGTTTTCTCTTGTTATTGCCCATCAAATATATTTAGAAGGCAATAAAAGCACTCACTGAAAGAGTATAGATAATGGGGACTAGAAGGTGGCCTACTTGGAAGAGAACACAGGGTGTCATATAAGAGCTTAGGTTCAAGCCCCCCAGTCACCACATGGAACACCTATGGGGAGGATGCTGCAGGAGTAATGGAGCAGATGTGGTATCTCTTGTTCGTTTTTTTTTTTTTTTTAATCTATTCCCTTTTGTTGTCCTTGTTGTTTTATTGCTATAGTTATTATTGTTGTTATTGATGTCATCGTTGCTGGATAGGACAGAGAGAAATCGAGAGGAAAGGAAGACAGAGAGGGAAAGAAAGACACCTGCAGACCTGCTTCACTGCTTGTGAAGCGACTTCCCTGCAGGTGGAGAGCTGGGGACTCGAACTGGGCTCCTTAAAATTTGTGCCACATGCGCTTAACCCATTGTGCTACTGCCAGACTCCCTGGTATCTCTTGTTCTATCTCTGTCTATCTTTCATATCTCTATCTTTCCCTCTCCATCTCTCTTACCCTCTATTTAAAAAAAAAAAACAAAAAACTTGGAGCAGTAGAGTTATACAGGCACTGAGTCACAATGATTGTAAATATAAATAATAAAGATTATAATTAAGTTATACATGCGAGAGTCGGGCAGTAGCTCAGTGAATTAAACGCAAGGACTGGCGGAAGGATCCTGGTTCGAGCCCCGGCTCCCCACCTGCAGGGGAGTCACTTCACAAGTTGTGAAGCAGGTCTGCAGGTGTCTATCTTTCTCTCCCCCTCTCTGTCTTCCCCTACTCTCTCCATTTCTCTCTGTCCTATCCAACAATGATGACATCAGTAACAACAATAACTACAACATTTAAAAAAAGGAGGCAACAAAAGGGGATAAATAAATTTAAAAGTATTTAAAAATATTAAAATAATAAAAAATAATTTATACATGTATGACAAGTTCTGTAAGCAGACTAATAAATGCAGAACTATATGCTGTATTCTTTTTTCTTTGGTAAGAATTTATTATACTTGATCTTAGCCATAAGGCCGAATAGAGGTTTTTATAGCAATTTATTATTTATTTATTTTAATATTTTATTATTAGACAGAGATAGAAATTGAGAGGGGAGGGAGAGAGAGACACACACCTTCAGCCCTGCTTCACTACTCATGAAGCTTTTCCCCTACAGGTGGAAACCAGGGGCTTGAACCTTGTTCCTTGCACACTATGCACTAAACCAGGTGCGCCACTGCCTGACCCCTATGCTGTATTCTTTATCATGTTTTCTACATTTGTGTGTGTGTCTGAAATTAATGGCAGTTTTCTTTTTTTTAAATGCGTCGTGACTTTAAAAAAATTTTTTCATTAACTTTATTTATTGGATAGAGACAGCCAGAAATCGAGAGGGAGGGGATGATAGAGAGACACCTGCAGCACAGCTTCACCACTTGCAAAGCTTTCCCCCGCAGGTGGGGACCGGGGGCTCGAACCTGGGCCCTTGAGCATTGTAACATGCGCTCAACCTGGTGCGCCACCACCTGGCCCCTGTGGCAATTTTACTTTCATCATTTGTTTTAACTTCTGCTCCTTTTAATGTATTATCTTCAGTGTTCTTTAATTCTTTTTCACTCATTCTAAGTATAAAATATGGTTATGTTCCCCCCCCCCCCCAGGGCTTCTGGTACAGTCTTCACTGCTACTGATGTGGCATTGGGACAAGAGGTAACTGCTTTCTCGTACTTCTGGGTGATGCTTTCAGCATAGAAGAAAAACTCTGTACGCAGCTTGAAATGAAAAGAGGATTGTATTCCTAGCACTGGCCTGACCTTAGGTCAGTTAATCAGCTTCAAGAGAAATATCAGAAATATTTAGACTGATATATAGAACACAGCATATATGCAGTATGGTTATAAAAATACTGCCTGTAAGTTATAATCTTATATATGTTTAACAAATCATTAATAGATTAGTGTCAGAAAAACTGAAAACTAATTTTCTAAGTGAATTAGAAAATATTCTGGTTTTTTAAAAATTGTTTTTCACAATCTTTATCGCAGGTTGCTATCAAACAGATTAATTTACAGAAGCAGCCGAAGAAGGAATTGATCATTAATGAGATCCTGGTAATGAAAGAATTAAAGAATCCCAATATAGTTAACTTCTTGGACAGGTAATTACAACTGTTTTTTTTAAACACTAGAAAATATGTGGTTTTCTTATTTTCATACTAATTTGTTTAAAATTGGAAAGATTGCTACATTTTTAGATTTTACCCCTCATGTTCATAGTGCAGTGATATAACGTAAGCTTTGAATTCAGTTCTTTTTTTTTTTTTAATCTTTATTTATCGGATAGAAGAGACAGCCAGAAATCAAGAGGGGTAGGAAGAGAGACACCTGCAGACCTGCTTCACTGCCTGTGAAGCAACCCCCCTACAGGTGGGGACCGGGGTCTCGAACCTGGGTCCTTACGCATTGTAATACACATGCTCAACCTGGTGCGCCACCACCCGGCCCCAGAAATCAGTTATTCTTGACTTCAGATCCTGCTTTTATTATTTACTAGCTGTGAGACCTTGGATAAGTTACTTAGCCCTTCCAGACCTCTGTTTTTTTGTTTTGTTTTGTTTTGTTTTGTTTTTTTGGTGTTTTTTTTATGTGTATACAAAACAAATAATTCCTACTATATTACTTTAGCTGACCTATATATACACTCAAGTAACAGTTGTGAGCAAGCTTTAAAGTAACTCAAGAAAGTCAAAAGACCCTTATAGTTATTTTTCTTTGATTTTTTTTTTTTTTTTTTTACCAGAGCACTGCTCAGCTCTGGCTTATGGTGGTACAGGGGATTGAACCTGGGATTTCAGAGCCTCAGACATGAGAGTCTCTTTGCATAACCATTATGCTATTTCCCCCCATCCTTTTTCTGTGTTTTTGCATAGCACCTTTCTGGTTTTGTTAGAGGGCCTAGTCTTTGGGGAAAAAAAATTTAATACTTCTTTATTAAAATTTAATACTTAAATACTATTTATTTATTAATGAGGAAAGATAGGAAGAGAGAGAACCAGATACCACTCTGATCCATGTGCTGCTGGGGATTGAACTCTAGACCTCATGCTTGAGAGTCCAGTGCTTTATCCACTGCGCCTTGTCCTGGACCACTGGAAAAAAATTTTTTTTAAACATGAGGTGTGCATTGAAAAGGAAAAGTATAAGGAGCCAGGTGGTGGCAGGCCTGGTTAACTAAGCACACACGTTACAGTGCGCAAGGGCCCGGGTTTAAACCTCGGATCCTCATCTTCAGGCAGGGGACACTTCACAAGTGGTGAAGAGCAGTGCTGTAGGTCTCTCTGCCTCTCATTTTTATTATCTTTATTTATCAGATGCAGACAGCCAGAAATTGAGAGGGTAGAGAGGGAGGAGAAAAAGAGAAATACCTGCAACACTGCTTCAACACTAGCGAAGTTTTTCCTCTACAGGTAGAGACTAGGGGCTCAAACCCTGGTCCTTGTGTACTATAGTATGTGCACTCAACCAGGTGCACACCACTCAGCCCCAAAAACTATTAAAAAAGAAAAGGAAAGGAAAAATATGAGCCTATGTTTTGTTTTTCAGTTACTTGGTGGGAGATGAATTGTTTGTGGTAATGGAGTATCTTGCTGGAGGATCACTTACTGATGTTGTAACAGAAACCTGCATGGATGAAGCACAGATTGCTGCTGTATGCAGAGAGGTGAGTTTGCTTCCTTTTTGATGAGGCATAATGGTGTGAGGTTAGTAGTAGGCTAACAAAAGGGAAAGTCTTTCTATACAGGTAAATTTTATTGTCTGAGATACTTTCTCCATAAACATTCTCTGTAAGTTATCTTCAGTCCATCTTCCTATATAAGAGTTTTCAAACCTCTTTGTTTTTCATGCATAGGATAATTCTGAAGTAAAGCATAGATTCTTAGATTCTTTAAGGACTGACTCACAGGCAGATTTCAGTGGGTGATTATCATCATCCAAACAGAATACTTTGAATTTTTATGCCACTGAAATTACACCACAAGGGTGCTTAGGTGGTGGCATACCGGGTTGAGTGTGCACATTACCATCCGCACGGACCTGAGTTCAAGCTTCCACTCCCCACCTGCACGGGGAATGTTTCATGAGTGGTAAAGCAGGTTTTCAGGTCTCTCTGTCTCCCCATTCTCCCCTCTGCCATTCTCTCTCTTCTCAGCTTCTGCTCTATCAGATAAAATAGAAAGGGAAATAAATGACCACCAGGAGTGGTGGATTCTTAATACTGGCCCCGAGGTCCGACCCTGTGGCAATAAAGAAGGCGAGGGATGGAGGGAGGAGAAATTACACCACAAACCTCAGATGGAAGGATGCATGCTCTCATTAAGTTTTAATCAGGTTGTGGTTTCAGTGGATCTTAGGTGAGTAAACAGGTTGTTTCTTGATATTTATTAGTGAATCCTTAGAACCATTCTTTGCTTCAGCCAGTAGAATTCTGCTAAATTACCTAAGTCTGTGCTAAAAGAAAGCCTTCCTGGGAGTCGGGCGGTGGCGCAGTGGGTTAAGCGCATGTGGCCCAAAGCGCAAGGACCAGCATAAGGATCCTGGTTCGAGCCCCCGGCTCCCCACCTGCAGGGGAGTTGCTTCACAAACGGTGAAGCAGGTCTGCAGGTGTCTATCTTTCTCTCCCCTCTCTCTCTGTCTTCCCGTCCTCTCTCCATCTCTCTCTGTCCTATCCAACAACAAAGCAATAATAACCGCAACGAGACTGCAACAACTAGGGCAACAAAAAGGGGGAAAAATGGCCTCCAGGAGTGGTGGATTCATGGTGCAGTGTTGGGTAGTTGCCATCTCCCCCTGGCTTCTTCTTATCCATATGCCTATATAGGGATTTACTGATCCAAAGGTTTGGTCTATTTACATAAATCACTTTTACATAAAGCACTCCAGGGCATTGGTGGTTCAGTTATAGGATTCTCGCCTGTTCCGCCCCCTCCTTGTCACACTCTGATTTTCACCAGTCACTTTTCTCTCCACCCTCTCTATATCACATCCTGTTTCCACCCTACTTGGAGAGTATAAAAACAGCTGCTCTTCTGATTAAAGACACTTGGAAATTGCTTTCCGGCTCCGAGAGTTCCAGAGTGTATCTCCTGCGGAAGTTGGTGCAGCACGCGTTCCTGATCCCTCTCCCACACAGCAGCCTAGATCAGCTCCAGTTGAGTTCTCTCCAACCCAGAGAGCACTAGCTCGGGAAGAAGTACCCTCAGGCTATCCCGGCAGTGCAGTCACCGAGCCCAGCAATAACCCTGGAGGAAAAAAGAAAAAAAAAAGCCTTCCTTTTTTCATCTTTTTCTGCAGATTAAACTTAAATTAATGGATGATCCATTGTCACTGAAACTACTTCTAAATTCTTAGAGTCATTGTCACAAAGGACAAATTTATACAAAGTTCTTAAGATTTGTGCTTCCTGTAATTTGATTTTTCTTTCTTTATCGGGGGTTTAATAGGTTATAGGCCAGTTGTTGACCACGAGTGCACTCTCATCTCCCTGTGATAGGTGTCTGCAAAACACTGTCATCCCCAACTTAGGTCTTTCTCCACCATCATGCACCAGGACCCCAAATTTTACCCCACCCCATCTCACTCCATTCCTCTCTTTCCCCTGAGTCCTTTGCTTTGGTGCAGTACACTAAACATAGTCCAAGTGATAGGTAAGTACATCCTAAATTCTGTTCGTGTAAGAAAGGTACATATGATGTTTTCCTTTTTCAGCATTTGTAAATTTTCTTTGACACTTTCCATTTTGGGGAAGGGAGGTGTGGCACTCCCAGTTGAGCGCACACATTACCGTATATAAGGAAGGATCTGGGCTAAGGCCCCTGTAAGAGGGAAGCTTCACAAGTGGTGAAGCAGGGCCACAAGTGTTTCTCTTTCTCTAAATCTTCTTCTCTCTTCTCTTTCCCTCTTTTTCTCTTCCTCTCTCACTCCCCTTCCACTTCATTTTTTATCTGTCCTATTAAGGGGGGAAAAAAAAAAGATAAAAGTGGCTTCCAGGTAGTGGTAGTGCAGGTACTAAGTCCCAACAGTTACCCTAGTGACAATAAACTAAATTTTTAAATTAATTTTTGGTTAACAATTGTATATCATCAGAGAGACACATTTTCTTCAGTTGTTTTAAGAAGGAAGAAAGCAAGCAAGACCTCTTAATAGCTAAAAATATGATAACTGGGTAGTTGGGCGGTAGCGCAGCAGGTTAAGTGCACATGGCGCAAAGCACAAGGACCAGCATAAGGATCCCGGTTCAAGTCCCCAGCTCCCCACCTGCAGGGGTGTCGCTTCACAGGCAGTGAAGCAGGTCTGCAGGTGTCTTTCTCTCCCCCTCTCTGTCTTTCCCTCCTCTCTCCATTTCTCTCTGTCCTATCCAACAATGACGACATAAACAACAATAACTATAATAAAACAACAAGGGCAACAAAAGGGAATAAATAAATATTTTTAAAAATATGATAAGTGAACAAAATGATAACATAGTGCTGATTAAAAACAAGAATTTAGGGAGCTGGGTGATAGCACAGTGGGTTAAGCGCATGTGGCGCAAAGTGCAAGCACTGGCGTAAGGATCAAGCCCCCGGCTCCCCGCCTGCAGGGGAGTCGCTTCACAGGCAGTGAGGCAGGTCTGCAGGTGTCTGTATCTTCTCTCCCCGTCTCTGTCTTCCCCTCCTGTCTACATTTCTCTCTGTCCTATCCAACGACAGCAACAATAATAACTATAACAATAAACAACAGGGGCAACAAAAGGGAAATAAATATTTAAAAAAACAAGAATTTACTAGAATTTAGTTTCTTATTCTAACAGTTGTTTTCATACCTATCTAGAATTTATTTTAGGAGTTCTTGTAATTGTAATAAATTTGTATTTGTGTAAGATTTTTAAGTAACTCTTAAGTGCTTGGTAAATAATGAGGTAATGCATAGTTTCTTTTTTCCTTGGATAAATAGGCTATTTTGGATGAGATTTTAACTTGTTAATGATGATGATGTATATAGTCTGATGGAGCAAGAAACAAAAAATTTTTTTTGAAGTTTACAGTTTATACTTTGAGTATAAACATAGGGGCAAGCAAGTTTAAAAAATCTAATCTTGTTCTGCTACTTAAAGAAATAGGAGTTTTCTCTTACTTTGCACTCCATTCTTTCTAGAACATGGTATAAGGAAAGTTACTCTTTAATTGTTGATGGTTAGCTTGTGGATAAAGCATTTTATCTGATGTTTTTTAAATTTTTATATTTATTCCCTTTTGTTTTCCTTATTGTTTTATTGTTGTAGTTATTACTGATGTCGTTGTTGTTGGATAGGACAGAGAGAAATGGAGAGAGGAGGGGAAGACAGAGAGGGGGAGAGAAAGACAGACACCTGCAGACCTGCTTCACCGCCTGTGAAGTGACTCCCCTGCAGGGGGGAAGCCGGGGCTTAATTCCGGATCCTGCGCTTTGCGCCACCTGCGCTTAAGCCACTGTGCTACCACCCGACTCCCTTTTATCTGATTTTTAAAATGATTTTATCTACTTATTTTCAAATGTTTTATTTAGTTTATTTTAATGAGAAAGAGTAGGTACAGAGGGAAAGATACTGAGAGAGAGAGAAAGAGACCAGAACAGTGCTCAGTTCTGGCATATGGCAGGGCTGGGGATTGAAGCTGGGACCTCAGAGCCTCAGGCTTCACAGGCTTTCGCATAACCATTGTGCTTTCTCCCCAGCCCTTTAATCATTTATTTACTCATGAAGAAGATAGGAGGAAAGGCAAAGAAAGAACCAGCTGTCACTCTGGTACATGTGCTACAGGGGACTGAACTCAGGACCTCAGTCTTAAGAGTCCAGTGCTTTATCCACTGTGCCACCTCCAGGACCACTGGATAGAGCATTTTTAAAAGATATTTTATCATTTATTCTTTTAATGAAAGATGCATGGGGGGGGGATAGAGTACTATTCAGCTTTGATGGTGATGTTGGGGATTGGACCTGGGAGCTGAGCATCAGGCAAGAAAGTCTTGCATAAGCATTATGCTGTCTCCCCAGCCTGTGGATAGAGCTTTATGTAAAATTCACCATTACAAAAATAAATAAATAAATAAATAAATAAATAAATAAATAAATAAATCATCTTAAACCATATTGATGGACAACTACACAGAACAAGACCTCTGCAAAGGTCTTACCATTTTTTAGTGACTTACATTGACTAGATTTCTGAGTATCTTAGATTCAAATGGTAATGATCATAAGTGTGTTGTTTACTGTTGAAATGATTTCCAACAAGGATTATACATGTTTACCAAATGTTGCACAACTTTAGACAAGAAATTATGTAGACCTTATTTTATAAATGAGAACATTTAACTAAGTGATAGTTTTAGGGTTTCAAATACTCACTAGCAAAGGTAGGACTAACTAAGACAATAATTGCTCTGGGTAAGAGTAGTAAATAGAGTTATCTAACTTATATATCTAATTTCCATAACTTTTAATATGAAAGGGATTTTTTCCTTTGTAAATATCAGAGGTCTTCTACTGTATGTAACTTTTTAAAATTTTTATTTATTGGATAGAGACAGCCAGAAATCAAGGTGGTAGGGGGAGATAGACAGAGAGACACTTGTAGCCCTTCTTCACCACTTGGGAAGCTTTTCCCCTGCAGGTGGGGACTAGGGCCTTGAACCCAGGTCCTTGTGCATTATAACATTTTCACTCAATCAAGTGCACCACCACCCAGCCTGGTCTTCCTCTGTATGTATCAGCATCACTGAGAGTATAATACTCTACACAGGCACCTCATTGACAGATGTTTTCTTTCTGTTCAGTGTTTACAGGCATTGGAGTTTTTGCACGCTAATCAAGTGATCCACAGAGATATCAAAAGTGACAATGTGCTTTTAGGAATGGAAGGATCGGTTAAACTTAGTGAGTAACAAATGAACAAATAACATGTGTATGTTACTTATTATGACTTTCTGACTTGTTGACAAATAAAACCTGCCTATTAATGTGATGACATGGAAGGGCAAAGATAATAGTTGTAATATTAATATACATTTGGCAGGGGAAATAGCATAAAAGTTATGCAGACAGACTCATGCCTGAGGCTCCTAGGTCCCAGGTTCAATCTCCCACACCACCATAAACCAGAGCTAAGCAGTGCTCTGGATAAAAAAAAAAGTGTGTGTGTGTGTGTGTGTGTGTGTGTGTGTGTGTGTGTGTATATATATATATATATATATATATATATATATACACACACACACACACACACACACTCAACTAAGGAGCAGATTTGTTACTACTTTCTGAATTATTGGAGACAAACCACTTGTCTTTGTGTCCATTAGTTCATTTGTTGATGAGGAAAATAATATCTATCTCAATGTATCTGGGGATTATATTGTAAAGTACTAAGAAATAGTACTTAGGACTATTTAATATTAGTGTCATATTCTTACTGGAAGGCAAGGTAGAAAAAATAAAATCATAAAATGCATGTTTAGTACTATACTTTATTGGTAACTGTTAAGTTCATATTCCCTCTCTACAGGAACCCTTGTATTTCAAGTCTGCTATCAACACATTTAATTCTTAAAAAACTTAATAATTTGCCACTCTGCTCATGAAAATTAAATGTAAACAAGTAAGAGCTTGTAACATAGCAAAATATTTGTAACACATTCTAAATTTGTTATTAAAAATGAGAGGCCAACACAGTGAAGGAACTTTCAGCACTGTGATTTCTTTCCCCCTCTTTTCCATTCCATCTGACTCTATCTAAAAATGTCAGCCCAGAGCTGTGAAGCCCTAATATAACAAAACAAACAAACAAAAGCCTGAATACGCAGGGTAAGTCATCTAAAGGGAATTCTTGATTAGAAACCATCCATGGACACTTTTAACTCCAGATGTTTTGTTTTGTTTTGTTTTATAGCTGACTTTGGTTTCTGTGCCCAGATCACCCCTGAGCAGAGCAAGCGAAGTACCATGGTTGGGACGCCATACTGGATGGCACCAGAGGTGGTTACACGGAAAGCTTATGGCCCTAAAGTAGACATATGGTCTCTTGGTATCATGGCTATTGAGATGGTAGAAGGAGAGCCTCCATACCTCAATGAAAATCCCTTGAGGGTAAGGCCTGTTGGATGCATATAGAAAACCCTATATCTTGGTCCAGGAGATGGTGCAGTGGATAAAGCATCAAATCCTCAAGCATGAGATCCCGAGTTCAATCCCCGGCAGCACATATACACCAGAGGGATGTCTGGTTCTTCCTCTCTCTCTCCCTATCTTTCTGGTTAATAAATAAAGTCTTTAAAAAAGGGGGGGGGGGAGTTAGGTGGTAGCGCAGCGGGTTAAGCGCAGGTGGCGCAAAGCACAAAGACCAATGTAAGGATCCCGGTTTGAGCCCCCGGCTCCCCACCTGCAGGGGACTCGCTTCACAAGTGGTGAAGCAGGTCTGCAGGTGTCTTTCTCACCCCTCCCTGTCTTCCCCATCTCTCTCCATTTCTCTCTGTCCTATCCAACAACAATGACATCAATAATAACTACAACAATAAAACAACAAGGACAACAAAAGGGAATAAGTAAATAAATATTTAAAAATTTAATTAAAAAAATAAAAATCCTGGACGGTGATAGCGCAGCGGGTTAAGTGTACTAGGTGAAAAGAAAACCCTATATCTATGATGGAAGCTTTGTTTTTTTCTTTTAATTTTTTTTTTTCATTTTCCCATTTTATTTTAATAAGAGAAACAAATATAAATAGAGAAAAACAGGTAAACAGAGAGAGAGGGAGGCCCCAGAGCACTGCTCAGCTCTGGCTTATGCTGGTGCTGGAAATTAAACATGGACAATTTTTATTTATTTTAATGAGAGATATACAGAGAGAAAGAGTAGAGCACTGCTTAGCTCTGGCTTATGATGGTGCTAAGGATTGAACATGGGACTTCAGAGACTCAGGCACAAGAGTTTTTTTTTTTTTTTTTTTTTTTTGCATAACCATGCTGTCTCCCCAGCAGGAAGCTTTTTTTTTTAAATCAGGAAAAAGTGTTTTTCCTTAAAACATTTTATTTAGAACCTGTTTATACCAGGTACAGGCTGAGAATTCAGGATACATAGTTGATTAAGAAAAATACTTGTGTCTTTGTTCTGTTTATAATAAAAATAATTGATTTCAGGGTTTAGTTGATGTGCTAGTTAGAATTTTGCAACTTAATGAGATTTATTGCTTCCAATTTTGTACATAAGTAATACTTTTCTCACTGTTTCACAAAAGTAAGACATCCTTAAGTAAACACCTTCAAGTTACCAATTTTGAACCTTGACCTCTGCACTTCTATTATAGTGCTGAGTGGTGGCACATCTCATCTGGTTGAGTCCACATTACACTGCACAAGGACCTGGGTTCAAGCCCCCAATTTGCCTTTACAGGGGTCAAGCTTTGTGAGTGTTGAAACAGTGTTGTACAAGTCTGTCTGTCTCCCGCTCACTTCACTCCCAACTTCTGTTTCTTTTCTTCCTTCCTTCCTTCCTTCCTTTTTTTTGATAGGACAGAGAGAAATTTAGAGGGAGGATAGAGAGGGAGCAAAACAGAGACACCTTCAGCCCTGTTTCGCCACTTGTGAAATTTCCCCTCTGCAGGTAGGGACTGGGGATTTGAACCCAGGTCCTTGTGCACTATAATGTGTATACTTAACCAAGTGCAACACTACCTGGTCCTAGTTTCTCTGGTTCTATTCAATAAATAAAAATAAATGTATCTCCTAGATACAAAGAGGGTTAAACAAGGTCATGTTTGTAAGACAGCATATGAGGCCAGCAGTGCTCTGATCTGTCTCACCTTTTAAATATTTTATTTTTGATGAATGAGATAAAAAGAGAAAAATATGCAGAGAGAGACTAGAGTGAGACCAGAGCATTGATCAGCACTGGTTTATGTTGGTGCTGGGGATTGAACCTAAGAGCTCAGAGCCTTTGGCATAAGAGCTATTTGCATGACCAATATGCTATCTCCTCAGCCCAAATAAACCAGTTTTTATAAAAGAGAGAGCCATGCACTCTACCAAGTTAGTTATCTCTGGGCCTGCATAAAATAATATTCAGCCATGAAAATAACTTTGTAGATGTAATTTGTTGTTAGTACCGTCAGGCCAGGATATAACCTATTCTCTGTGTGTGTGTGTGTGTGTGTGTGTGTGTGTGTGTTGTTGTTGTTGTTCTTGTTATTGTTTTCTTGAAAGACTTCTTAACGCACTCAGGTTCACAGCAAAATGTAAAGGAAGATACAGAGCTTCTCCCTCCCATATACTACACCCCCACCCCCACCCCCCATTATCAGTATCCTTCACCACAGGATTAGTTACAGTCACAGTAGCTACAGCTGAGACATCATTACTACCCAGAGCCCATCATTTGCAATAGAGTTTTCTCTCGGTGATTTTTTAATACATTTCATAGGGTTGGGTAAATGTGTAATGAATAATGTGGATCCATCGTTATAGTATCTTACAGAGTATTTTTACTGCTCTGACTATCCTCTGTGCTGCATCTATTAGTCTATAGCTGTATAGTGTGACTAGAGGCAGTACACTTGGGAGACTTGTCTACACCACTTGTTCTGACCTATGAACAACTGGATGATTGATAGTCTGACACATAAGAAGAAAAGGGAAAAAAATAGCAACTGGGTATAGTGCAGGACTTGCATCTAGAAGATCCTGAGTTTGATCCCTAACACAGAATTTGCCAGAGTGATGTTGTGCCTCTCATTCTCACTGATATAGAAATCTTTTAAAATATTTTTTTTTACTTATTTTTTAAAAATTTATTTATTTTCCCTTTTTGTTGGCCTTGCTGTTTTTTATTGTTGTTGTAGTAATTGTTGTTATTGATGTCATCGTTGTTGGCTAGGACAGAGAGAAATGGAGAGAGGAAGGGAAGACAGAGAGGGGGAGAAAAAGACAGACAGACACCTGCAGACCTGCTTCACTGCCTGTGAAGTGACTCCCCTGCAGGTAGGGAGCTGGGGCCTCGAAACGGGATCCTTACGCCCGTCCTTGTGCATTTCACAAGTGGTGAAGCAAGTCTCCCTTGTTGTCTCCCCTCCTTCTTTGTTTCTCTCTGTCCTATCCAACAAAATGGAAAAAAATGTTTGCCAAGAGTAGTGGATTCGTAGCCCCAGCAATAACTCTGAAGACAAAAAAAAAAAAAAAAAAAGATAATTTATAATAAATTAAGACCAAGGGCTAGGGTAGATAGCATAATGGTTATGTAAAGAAATAAGACCAACAATTGGGGACTCAAGAGATAGCTCACTATACATGGCTCCTGCCTTGCCATGTGTGTCCCAGGTTTGAAACTTGGTACTATAACAAACTGTGGTACTGTAGGGTGTCCCCCCACACCCTATAGTCCCCCATTTCTCTGTGGATGGAAAAGCAGCCCAGAAGTGGTAAACTGAAAGAGGCCCAAGTCCTATAGGAAACAAGCAAAATAACTAAATTGCTATGCTAAAATAAAATAATGTTTTGAAAAAAAAATAAAAGTTACATAAATTCCTTTTTCTTTTTGTAATTATCTTTACTTATTGGATAGAGACAGCCAGAAATCGAGAGGGAAGAAGGAGCTAGAGAGGGAGAGAGACAGAGACACACCTGCAGCAGCACTGCATTACTATTTGCAAAGCTTTCCCCCCCTGTAGGTGGGAACCAGGGGGCCCAAACCTGGGTCCCTGTGCATTGTAACATGCACCTAACCAGGTGTGCCACCCCCCCGGCCCCAGTACATAAATTCTTCTTTGTTTGTTTGTTTGTTTGTTTTCTCTTTTGTTGCCTTTGTTGTTTTTTTTTATATTATTCCCTTTTGTTGGCCTTGTTATATTGTAGTTATTATTGATATCGTTGTTGTTGAATAGGACAGAGAGAAATGGAGAGAGAAGGGGAAGACAGAGGGGGAGAGAAAGATAGACACCTGCAGACCTGCTTCACCGCTTGTGAAGTGAGTCCCCTGCAGGTGGGGAGCCGGGGGCTTGAACCGGGATCCTTAAGCCGGTCCTTGTGTTTCATGCACTTACCCCGCTGCGCTACCACCCGACTCCCACATAAATTCTTTAGAGTGCTTTCCCGCTTTGTCAAACTACCAACCATAAGTATGTCAAAGGTGTTCTTCTTCTTTTAGGCCTTGTACCTGATAGCAACTAATGGAACTCCAGAACTTCAGAATCCAGAGAAACTTTCGCCAATATTTCGGGATTTCTTAAATCGATGTTTGGAGATGGATGTGGAGAAGAGGGGCTCAGCCAAAGAATTGTTACAGGTGATTTTGGAAGTGTTGCTTTTGAGTATCCAGCAGAAAGTTTACATAGGGCTGGTAGCTACATTTTACTATTCAGTCATCACCAGCAGCATGTTTAGGATTTCGTCTACTAGGCATGAAATACCCAGAGTAGCATAATAAATATATTAATTTGGACATGGTTTATCAGTTTTCAGATCAGTTCATTGCTAATCTGTATAACAGATTTTTTTAATTTACTATTGGACAGAGACAGAGAGAAACTGAGAGGGGAGGGGAAGATGGAGAGGGAAAGAGACAGGAAGACACCTACAGCACTGCCTCACCACTTAGGAAACTTTCCCCCTACAAGTGGGGACCAGGTGTTTGAACCTGGGTCCTTACACATTGTAAAGTGTACACTTAACTAACTGTGCTACTACCTGGCCCCCTGGATAACAGATTTTTACATTAGAAAACAAAAAAAACTACACTTTTAATTTTAAAGTAGCATATTGGTTATATTGATTCTATATAGATATTGAAATAAAATTTATTCAGTGAATTATCCAGAAGGTAGTCTTTAAAGGAAATGTTTTATTTCTAAACTGCAGGCATTAATCTGTTCTCCCCCCCCCCACAGCATCCCTTCCTGAAACTAGCGAAACCTTTATCTAGTTTGACACCACTGATCATGGCAGCTAAAGAAGCAATGAAGAGTAACCGCTAACACCGTTGCTGAGGCCTCATATTCTTTCTTCTCTGTTTTCTAAAAGAAGTCTCTTAATATATGAAAGTTATTACTCTTTTCAGAGTTTATAAAGAAATGATCTGTATAACATGGAAGGAAAAAAAGCAAAGTATTGCTGTCTGAAGACAACAAAAAGAAAATTACAAAATGGAACGACAACTTTCTGTTCAATCCCTTCTTGAGGGTCCAAAAGGAATCGCTGACTGAATCACTAGCCTTACTGTTTTTTCAGCAGACAGCCCATTGTGGCCATTTATCATGCTTGAGATTTGCATTTTATTTTGCTGATTTTATTGTCATAGATCCCATTTGTTATCCTCTTTGGGGTATTTTCAGTACTTGAATGGCAGATTTGAGTTTTTAAACCTATTTGATTCATCTGCTAATCTTCTTTATTCTTCATAGTTTTTCCTCCTGACTTGCTCCTTTTGAGTTGCTCTGAGAAATGTTTCTTATTTCTAAATTCAAGGCAAGTGTAATAGAAATTACATAACTCCTTATATTGGCAAAGGAGTTTGATGTAGATTAACTTTGTGTAGAAGTTAGGACCAGCTGTTGTTACATGTAATATTTCAGTTCAGTATTTGAGCTGAAGGAAGGGAAGAAAAGTATGTGATTTTTACCTTTTTTTAAAAAAAAAACAAATGTGAAAGAGTCAATTTTAGATTTTTCATGGTAGTGAGTTGTTTGGCATTTGTTACATGTATAGAGAGACTAATAATCTATATTTATAGCTAAATCATTGACACAAAAATAATTCCACTGACTATACATCTTTACAATTCTACTTTATTTCCAAATGTCTCCTTTTCTGATTTGGCTTCAGGAACCAAAATGCTTTATTCTGGTTCCAACTTGGGCTTCGTGGCTTTTGTTGGTACCACTACTTTCCAGTCCCCACTCACTTTTATTTCAGAAATAAGGTTTTGTATATGTTGTGATTTTAGTTGGTTTTTTTAATTAAACCTTTATTCTCCCCTGACCTTCCCCCCCCAACATGCCAAATAATATAATAACCATTGAATTTTTTAGAATTTAAAAGTTGACCCTTTTTTTTTCTATTAAAAACAAAAATATTTGAAGCTAGCAGGAACTAAAGTAAGTGACTTGAACCTTGGTGAGCTCTAAAACAATGAGATACACCTATTCCCAATATTTTACTTTTTATGAAAACTTAAGTGACAAAGTTCTTCTTGATAAATTTAAGGATCATTTGAGATGTTGAGTTACTTTTTTCAAATAATATGTTAAAACTAGAAAAATTGCTATGTACTTCTTGATAACATCACTTTTTATTTTAAAGACGTGTAAAGGTCTGTGACCTATATCATTAATTCTTTGCGTACCCTTTCTCTTCCCGGCCTATCCTTGTCTCTCTCTCGCTCTCGCGTGCACTCTCTCTGTCTCTCTCTCTCTCTCTCTGTTTCTGCTTCTCTTTTTATTGTTTTGTCCTCTGAGGGTGGGAGAGGTTCCAGGGGATAATATTTACCCTTCAAACCTGCCAAGAGCTGCATAAAAAAAAAATCTATGGTTTGTTTTCGACTTGATTTTTGCTTCCCACAATCCCCTCCTGACATGCCATCCTGCAATAGTATAAATCATGAATAAAAATAACTTTGATGTTTTGGAGTACATTAGGGGAACTGATAGAGTTTTGTTTTTTATTACACTTCCCCCATCATATCTGTATTAAGGTATAGATTTAAAAAAAATGAAAATGACTTTTTCTTATCGACAACACAGGTCGATTTTCACAAAAATGAGTAAGATGACTCTAGCTAGAGCACTTAATGATCTGTTTTCAGTTTAATTCTTCATTTCACTTTTCTCTCTGAATCATACTGACCTGCAGCAACTGTTACTAAATCACTTCATAGAAACAAGCTGATTTATTTCTGGTGGAAAGCTACAGTGCTTTTTGGGTTCCAGATTCGAACATTCTTTGTAAGTAGTTGTGTGGATGGATTTATAACGAAGATTCTACCAATGAAATGTAAAAGCAGCTAGATGATGACCGTGACCACTCTAGAAGACACTTCTACACAGCAGTCAGAAATGCCAGTTTCATTGAAGCTAGTGCCAATGCCCCGTCTTTAATGCCTTTGACTCAACAAAGGTCTTTTTCATTTTAAAAAACCAGTTTGGGATTTGTATTTACAATTCTTTGATGGTTACCTGCATGTCCATTGCTGGCAACGGACTTTGTCATTAAAAACCTTACTCCTAGGTTAAGGGAGCTACACTGTGGTTTTAGTTTTTACTTACTCAGATAAACTAACTTGTTATAGAAATATACTTTAGTTAATTCTGAAATATGTCATTCTTAAAATAACTTTAAAAGCAATATGGAGTTGTGATTTATTAGTTATTCTTAAATTAAAATGTTCAAATCTTGTTGAAAGAAAAACTATATCTGAATTGAGATTGATGTTCTTTTCGTAATTGTCTTTTATAGTCACCCTTTTAATCATCCCTTTAGAATGAAAATTCCCACTTAAATCGAACAGTGTGCCTTGCTTATCCTCTTTAGTTCTCTGGTGTGTTATTAGGATAATATTACTATAATATTTATTGTATTTCAGACTCTTGAGGTCTTAAAATTTCCTTCTCTACTTCCTTTTGCTGCTTTAAGGAACAGTTAAAACTGAGAAATGATGAAAATGTTCAATATTATATCCTTCCTAGTATAGTAAATAAGTAGACTGATTGTAACAATGTAAGAAATCAGGCTAACTTTACTGTCTTTGTGTGTTGACCGTGTCTCATAATATAAATTCTCTTCCCTTCAGCATATAATGCTGCTTATAATGTACCTAATTACCACCAGTTCTAAATGAACCTGTGCCTTTAGTAAGCAATTTAAAGCTACCTATGAATATGTCTTTATAGGGTTCACTTAAACATATGGTTGGGGGATTTTTTAATAATAGAATTTCATATTAATGTGATAAGCAGATTGTCTTTCTTATCTCCATTGCTCCTACAAAGATGTTTCAACAATTGAACCAGTTTTTTTCCACAGTGTATGTGTATAAAAGAAAGGAAATACAGAAATGTGTGTATGCATGCACACGTGCATGTTCACACACACACACACAAACACAGTACTTTTTTTTTTTTCTCAGTCAACACATTCATTGACCTCTCTCGGCAAAGACAGTGTAGTAGATGTGGGAGTCTCAAAGTAAAACCAAGCACCAGTCAAACCTTGAGAGAACTATAGAGTCTTTCTCATTCATCATCCTAGAATGTTGCCACATGAGAGAGAGAGGAAAAGAATGTCAAAATAAAATTTTAATCCTCTATGAAAAGCAGCAAGAGCTTATTTTGGAACTAAACATCTTTGTAGAAATGTGTTGTTTGCTTTTTACTTATTTTGGTAGTTAAGAGATAACATTAAGTGAAAGTAGCTTATCTTTTCCATTTTGTCTTCAAGTTTTATATTGTCTTTTTAATTTAATCCCATTCAGATATTTGTTTATTTGACTTTAACTGCTGTATTTGATGACTGTTCAATATTTTCATTCTTTCAGGGCTAGAAATAAATATGTTATGTTTATTTTTTTTCCCTTTCCTAAACCTCAGTTCTGTCTTTAGAGCAGAGTAACTTAATAAACCTACCAGTTTTTTTTTTAAGTGTTCTAGTACTTATAAAAATGTATTTCAAACATGTCATGGTACCATTTTGAAAATATTACAAAACTTCAAATTAGAAAGCTTTCCAGAAATTTTATAGGCAATAAACATTACCTCTCTCCAAATCAGGTTCAGAGTAAATTTTATACAAATGTTTTAGCTGTATCACCGAAGGAAACATTTTTAATCTATTGGAATACCCTCAATAAAGCGAAATGAAATTCAAATGCTTAGCTAAGCTGCAATAATAAGAATCTTACTAGAATTTTATTTTATATACACCAAGATATTTTTAATTTATTTTTTCCCTTTTGTTGCACTTTTTTTGTTGTTGTTGTAATTATTGTTGTTGTTATTGATGTCCTCATTGTTGGATAGGGCAGAGAAAAATGGAGAGGGGGGGGAAGATAGACACCTGCAGATCTGCTTCACCGCTTGTGAAGCGACTCCCCTGCAGGTGGGGAGCTGGGGGCTTGAACCGGGATCCTTATGCCGGTCCTCGCGCTTTGTGCCACATGCGCTTAACTCACTGTGCTACTGCTCGACTCACATTAAATTTATTTTTTAATGAGAGGGAGGGTTAATGAAAACTAGAGTATCACTCTGGCACATGTGATGCAGGGATTGAACTCAGGACCTCATTCTTGAAAATCCACTGCTTTATGTACTACACCACCAGGCAGGTCAGCCAAGAGATTTTCTTAAAATCAACTTAATTGAGAGACAAACAGAAAACCACAGCACTGTTCAGCTCTGGGTGGTGGTGTTGCCAGGGACAGAACTTTGTATCTATTTTGTTCCCTTTGGAAGTTTCTATTTTTCCCCCCAAATGTGCCACACACAAAAATTAAACACAAAATTACAAAATGTCCTCTGAAGACTATTTTCTGTGTAGTTAAATATGTCAGGTAATGACAGCTCCTTTTTCATTCCTGGAGTTGTATTGGGGCTCCAGTTTGCATTGTTGCTATCCAAACCTTCTAGTCTATGTTGCAACTGAAACTCAGCATCACTCTTCTGAGTTAATTCTTTTTTTTAGAGGTTTTTAAAAAATATTTATTTATTTTGTTGCTCTTGTTTTATCATTGTAGTTATTGTTGTCGTCGTTAGATAGGACAGAAATGGAGAGAGGAGGAGAGAAAGATAGACACCTGCAGACTTGCTTTACTGCCTGTGAAGCGACTCCTCTGCAGGTGGAGAGCCAGGGCTCCTTAAGCCGGTCCTTGTGCTTTGCGTCACCTACACTTAACTGAGTTAATTCTTTATTACCTGAACACCAACCTCCTTTGATTTGCTCTTACTTGCTTCCTGAGAAAAGGTATGTAGACCTAAGTTTTATTGTCATTGTTGTTTTGCCAACAGGTTTATGACTAGGACCTGGTTCCTGCACAGTGAATCCACTCCCAGTATCAATTTATTTTATTATATTTATTTATTTATTTATTTATTTATTTATTGGATAGAGACAGAAATCTAGAGGGAAGGAAGGAATAGAGAGGTGAGAGAGATGCCTGCAGCACTGCTTCACCACTTGTGAAGTTTTCCCCTCTGCAGGTGGGGACTGGGGGCTCAAACCTGGGTCCTTGCGCACTGTAACGTATTCAACCAGGTGTACCATCACCCAGCCCGTGTCAGTTTTTTCTCCCCCCCCCCCTTTAATTTGATAGGACACTGAAGAATTGAGAAGGGCTGAGGTAATAGGGAAAGAGACATCTACACCCCTGCTTCACCACTCATGAAGCATCTCCCCTGCAACTGGGTACTGTAGCATGTGCACTAACGTAGAGTAACCACCACGTAGCCCGTAGAGTTAAGATTTTTTTAAGAACTTGAGTGTCAGACAATATCTTAATATTTAATTGATAACAGCATTTTATAATAGAAATTCTCATCTTGGAGATCTTTTGTACTCTAAACCTGCCATCTCTGATAACATCTTTACATGTAGCCTCTTATTGCTTATCTAGAAGTTTTCTAAAATTTTATCATGAAGTACTTAGCTGAGGTACTACATATGTTTCCAACAGCTTTTGGAAGACACTTTTCATAGCAGACTCAGTTTCTTCAATTACGGAACATTATTTGCTTGTTTATTTTGGATAGTGAGAGAGAAAATGAGAAGAAAGAGGCAGAGAGGGAGACACCTGCAGTCCTGCCTCACTACTGATGAAGCTTTCCCTGCAGATGGGGACGAGTGGCTTGAACCCGGGTCCTTGAGCATGGTAACTTGCTCTCTACCAAGTGTGCTACCACCTGGTCATATATATATGAATGAATACATCTCTATTGTTTTGTTTTTATTTAAAAATTATTCCTTTTTTGTTGGCCTTGTTTTAATGTTGTAGTTATTGATGTCGTCGTTGTTCGATAAGACAGAGAAATGGAGGGGGGGAGAGAAAGATAGACACCTGCAGACCTGCTTCACCGCTTGTGAAGCTACTCTCCCTGCAGGTGGGGAGCCAGGGGCTCAAACCGGTATCCTTACGCCGGTCCGCTTTACACCACCTGTGCTTAACCTGCTGCGCTACTGCCCGACTCCCTGTTTTGTTTTTAAGTAACTGTGACTTATTTGTCTGGTTCTTCATTTTGTTTGAGCAAAGCACTGCTTATCTCTGGCTGTTGGTATTTGGGATCAAACCTGAAGCCTCTCACATGCAAGTCTGCTGCACAACCACTATCTCCATGGTACTTTTATGTCCTTTTTTTTATGTCTTTCTGGAATTTTAGTATTGATCTGTTTGTCTTATTTTTTACTCCAGATTTTTCTTTTGTTTTACCTTTGACTTTTTTTTTTGGATGTAAGTCAAATATTTTTTGTGGTATTATCTTTATTTATTGGATAGAGACAAATTGAGTGGGAAGGGGGTGAGTGATAAGGAGAAACACCTGCAGCACTGCTTCACCACTTGTAAAGTGTTCCTCCTGTAGGTGGGGGCTGGGGGCTCAAACCCAAGTTGCTGCACATTGTGATGTGCTCAACTAAGTGTGCCACCACCCGGCCCCTAATGTCATTTTCATTTTTTTATTATTTCCAAACGCTCTTTCTGATTTTTTTAATAGCCTTTTGTCCTTATTTCATAAATTTAATGTTTTTTTTTTCCTGGAGTAGTTAACTACAAGGTGTTTTCTTGGGTTACCATAGAAAAATTATAAATTAAGAGTCGGGCGGTAGCGCAGCGGGTTAAGTGCACGTGGCATAAAGTGCAAGGACTGACACTTTGAGCCCCTGGCTTCCCATCTGCAGGGGCTTCACAGGCAGTGAAGCAGGTCTGCAGGTGTCTTATCTTTCCCCCTCTCTTGTCTTCCCCTCCTCTCTCCATTTCTCTCTGTACTATCCAGCAACAACGACATCAACAACTACCAACAATAAAACAAGGGCAGAAAAAAGGGAATAAATAAATAAAGTTAAGAAAAATAAGTGAGAAAATGATAAACTGGTTTGAGTCTGAAAGTTCCTATGTCAGTTTCCCATAGAGAGTCTGGAACCTGGGTCCTTGTGCATAAGAAAGTATGCACTCTACCAGGTGAACCATCTCCTGGCTCATTCCTATATTTTAAATACTAAGACGTGGATTTTGAGGTAAGGTCTAGACTATTACATGATTTGATAAGCTTTCTAGTAGCATTCTGTTATTACCATTAAATAATATTCAAAGCATCTCTTGATTAATAAAGTGGAGGAGAAGTCTGAAGATAATAGAGCAAGTTATTAAATCTAGGGTTATCTTTATTAAGGGATTAATGGTTTATAGTCTGCAGTAAAATACAGCAATTTGTGCATGTATAACATTTCCACATAACAACCCCCAGTAGGTCCTCTGCCATCATGTTCCAGGACATGAACTCTCCCCACCACCAGAATTTACTTTGGTGCAGTACACCAATTCCAGTCCAAGTTCTGCTTAGTTTTTTTCCCTTCTGATTTTATTTTTCAACTTCTATGAGTTAGATCATCCCATACTCATCCTTTTGTTTATGACTTACCTCACTGAACATGATTTCTTCAAGCTCCATCCAAGATGGGGTCAAGAAGGTGAATTCACCATTTTTAATAGCTGAGTAGTATTCCACTGTGTATATAGACCACAACTTGCTCAGCCACTCATCTGTTGTTGGACACTTGGGTTGCTTCCAGGTTTTGGCTATTACAAATTGTGCTTCCAAGAACATATGTAGACACAGATCTTTTTGGATGGGTATATTTGGTTCCTTAGGATATATCACCAGGAGTTGAACTGCAGGTCGTACTTCTAGCCTTCTGAGAGTTCTCCAGACTGCCCTCCATAGGGGTTGGACCCATTGACATTCCCACCAGCAGTGCAGGAGGGTTTCTTTGTCCCCACAGCCTCTTAAGCATTTGTTACTGCTACCTTTTCTGATGTATGACATTCTCGTAGGAATGAAGTGGTATCTCGTCTTTATTTGCATTTCTGTGACAACCAGTGCTTTGGAGCATTTTTTCATGTTTATTGGCCTTTTGTGGATCACTTCTATGGAGAATATTCTGTCCATGTCCTCCCCATTTTTAGGTGGGGTCTTTTGTTTTCTTGTTGAGTTTGACAAGCTCTTTATATATTTTGATTATTAGCCTCTTGTCTGATATATGGCATGTAAATATCTTCTCTCATTCTGTGGGAGGTCTCTTTGGGTGGTTTCTTTTGCTGTACAGAAGCTTTTTTTTTTTCTTTTGCCTTCAGGGTTATCACTGGGGCTCTGTGCCTGCACTATGAACCCATTACTCCTGGAGGCTATTTTTTCCCCTTTTGTTGCCCTTGTTTATCGTTGTTGTTATAGCTGTCATTTTTGGATAGGATAGAAATCAAGAAAGGAGGGGGAGACAGGAAGAGAAAAAGAGAAACCTGCAGACCTGCTTCACCGCTTTTGAAGTGACCCCCCCACACGTAGGTGTGTGGGGGGGCTCAAACAAGGATCCTTGCACAGACCCTTCTGCTTCATACTGTGTGCCACCACCCCGCTCCTGACTAGACTTTTCTGACTAGAGGGCTACCCAGTTCTGGCCACTGGTGATGCCAGGAGTCAAACCTAGGATACTTAAATACAAGCTCTGTGTGCTAGACTGCTGCGCTATGACCCCAGTTCTTAAATATCTAGATGCCATTTTAATTTATTTGTGATTTAATATTGATTTACAAAATAATGGGTACAACTCTGCACCATTCCCACCACCAGAATTCTGAATACCCCAATCCCTCTGTTATAAACTACAGCAGTTCTTCCAAGGTTTCAGATATGGGTTAGCTATTATTTTTACAGTTATCTGTATATATCTGCCCCCTTTTAAAAATTTTTATTTATAAAAAGAAAACACTGACATAAACCATAGGATACAAGGGGTACAACTCCACACAGTTCCCACCACCAGAACTCTGTGTCCCATCCCCTCCCCTGATACCTTTCCTATTCTTTATCCCTCTGGGAGTATGGACCCAGGATCATTATGGGATACAGAAGGTGGAAGGTATTTTCCCCTTTTTAAAGGTCCCTTTTTTTTTTTTTTTTTTTGCCTCCAGGGTTATTGCTGGGGCTCAGTGCCTGCACCATGAATCCACTGCTCCTGGAGGCTATTCCCCTTTTGTTGCCCTTGTTGTAACCTTGTTGTGGTTATTATTGTTGTTGTTGATGTCATTCGTTGTTGGATAGGACAGAGAGAAATGGAGAGAGGAGGGGAAGACACCTGCAGACCTGCTTTACCGCCTGTGAAGCGACTCCCCTGCAGGTGGGGAGCCGGGGCTCGAACTGGGATCCTTGCACTTTGTGACATGTGCACTTAACCTGCTGTGCTACTGCCCGACCCCCAAAGGTCCCATCTTCTATGTCACACACCTATTACTACATCCAAATGTCCCCCCAAAGGGTGCCATTTTAAAAACCTTGATCTGGCAGCCTGGGAAGTAGCTTAGTGGGTATAGCATTTGGATTTGCAAGCGTTAGGTCCTGAATTCAAGCCCTGACACCACATTTGCCATGGTGATGCTCTTGTTCTCCCTCTTCCTCATGAATAAGTTATGGGGGGTTTGTTTGTTTTGGTTTTTTTGCCTCGGGTTATTGCTGGGGCTCAGTGCCTGCTATACAAAGCCACTGCTTCTGGAGGCTATTTTTTCCCTATTGTTGCCCTTGTTGTTATAGCTGTCGTTGGATAGGACAGAGAGAAATCAAGAGAGGTGGAGGAGTTGGGGGGGGAGCCGAGGGCTCAAACCGGGATCCTTGGGAAACTGAAGTACTACCAGTGCCAAACTATTAGAAAGCTTAGTTTAAGAAAGCTTGCATTTATTGATGTGGATCACGCTGATTAACATATATATTAAACCAACCTTGCATCCCTGGGATAAACCCCTTTTGGTGATGATGAACAATCTTTTTAATATACTGCTATATCCAGTTAGACTAGACTTTTGTCCAGTATTTTAGCATCTGTATTCATCAGATAGTTTTTTGTTGTTGTTGTATCCCTGTCTACTTTTGGTATCAGAGTGATGTTAGCTTCCTAGAAGCTAACACAGGTGTGTCTTCAATCTTTTGGAAGACTTTTAAAAGTAGAGGTATTAACTCTTCTTTGAAAGTTTTGTAGAATTCATTTGTAAAACCATCTGGTCCAGGACTTTTATTCTTGGGAAGTTTTTTGATAACTGATTCAGTTTCATTGGCTGTGATTGGCCTGTTCATATTTTCTAGTTCCTCTTTATTTAATTTTGGAAGTTGGTAGGTATCTAGGAAATCATTCATTTCTTCCAGGTTCTCTAGCTTGGTGGCATATAGTTGTTCATAGAAGCCTCACTTGATACTTTGAATTTCTGTGGTGTGTGTTGTGATATCTCCTCTTTCATTTATGATCCAGTTTATTTGGGTCTTCTCCTTTTTTTTGTTTTCTGAGTCTGGCTAAAGGTTTGTCTATTTTGTTTACTCGTTTGAAGAACCAACATTTACTTTCATTGATCTTTTGTATGGTTTTCTTATTTGCAATGCTATTTATTTCTGCCCTAACTTTAGTTATTTCAGTCCTTCTGGTTGCTTTAGAGTTCCTTTGTTCTCCTTCTAAGTCTTGCAGGTGTGCAATCAGGTTGTTTGAGCTTTTTCTTGTTTCCTAGTGTTTGCTTGTATGGCTTAACTGTGTCCCAAATACTTTGATAGCTTGTGTCTTCATTTTCATTGAACTCTGGGAACATTTTGATTTCTTCCTTGATTTCCTCTTTGACCCAGTAGTACACTGTGGTCTGAGAAGATGCTTGGGTGATTTCAATGCTCTTGAATTGCTGGTGCTATCTTTGTGGCCTAACATATGATTTGTCCTTGAGAATGACCCATGTGGACTTGAATAGAATGTATATTCCAGTTTCTTGGGGTGGATGACTGAAAATGTCCAATAGTTTTAGTTTATTTAGCTCTTCATTTAGCTCCCTCATTTCATTATTGATTTTCTGCCTGGATGATCTGTCAAGTTGAGAGAGTGAGGTGTTAAAGTCCTGTACTATTACTTTGTTGTTGTTGTTAATATATTGCTGTAGCTTTTTCAGTAGATGTTTGATATATTTAGATGGCCTCTCACTGGGTGCATAGATGTTAATAATTGTTAAGTCCTCTTGATTGACTGATCTTCAGAGCATTAAATAATATCCATCCCTATCTTTTTAAATTTCATTTGTTTTAAATAAAATTCCCCCCAGATTCCCTGAAGGCACCAGTGCTACCATTGACAGTCTCCTCAACCACAGGTTCTGCCAAAGAGAAACAAAATATTGCTACTGTCTTGCTATACTTTGTCATTTTGAAAACATAATTTTTATTGATATTTCTTTATTATTGAGAAAGAACCAGAGCATCACTCTGGCATATGGATTGCCAGGGGTCAAACTTGGGACTTGATGATTGAGAGTCCAGCACTTTATCCACTGCACCACCACCTGAATCATTTATTCTGAAAAATTATTAAAATCTGACTGTTTAGCAGCAGCAACACAGGACTCTTCTTCTTGGGTCAAACTCTGTATCACAAAACCACATCATGGCAAGAAAATAGGTTTGGGTTTCTCACCAACTTTCCATTGCTCCAGAAAGCTCAACTCACTGCAGTCATTCCTATTCTTCAAAAGTAGACAGGTTCCCAGGGTAATACAGGAACACATTCACATTTTAATTATAGCAAGTCAGACAAAAGAATGACTCCCTCCCCCAAAGGAAAACTTACTATTTTCTCTAATTTCAGACCATTCTTTTAAGTATTTTGTCTTTTTATTTATTTTCCCTTTTGTTGCCCTTTTTTTTTTATTATTGTTGTTGTAGTTACTATTGTTGTTACTGATGTCGCCCTTGTTGGACAGGACAGAGAGAAATGGAGAGAGGATGGGAAGACAGAGGGGGGAGAGAAAGACAGACACCTGCAGACCTGCTTCACCGCCTGTGAAGCGACTCCCCTGCAGGCGGGGAGCCAGGGGCTCGAACCGGGATCTTTACGCTGGTCCCTGCGCTTCGCGCCACCTGCGCTTAACCCGTTGCGCTACCGCCGACTCCCCAGACTATTCTTTAAGCATCACATTTAGAAACTGACAGTCATGTAGAACAAACAGTTCTCTAGTTTGTAATCAAAATTATTTTAATTGATCTGTTTTATAAGACTTACTCTGTTTCATATGAGATAAGAGTGTCAAATGAGAAAAAGAAGGCAAAGCCCCTTCAGGGAGATGTGGTTCAGGGGCCCTCAGGCACGTAAGTATTCTGTTGAGCTGAGCTATTTGCCCAGTCATTGCTTCCCTCTTATTTTATGGGGTTTATGGACTTCCTCCCTCTTAAACTGAGTTTATTCTCCCAATATCACTCTCTGTTCAGATGGTCCACTAAAACAGGGCTGGAGAGAGACCTCGCTGGGTAGGGTACATGCCTTGCTATGTGCAGGACCTGGGACTGAGTCTATGCCACTGGTAGAAACTCTGGTGTCTCTCTTTTACGCTGAATGTAAAAGCTGTCCGGAGGCAGCAGTCTTGGGTAGTACGCCTTGCTTCACCATGTGCACAATCCAGGATTAAGCCCTGCCCCCCACGTCAATGGAAGCTTTGGTGCTGTGGTCTCTCACTCTTGGCCTCTCTGGCTAAATCCAAAATAGAAGAAGTCCAGAGGGGTGAGGTATTAGCTTACCTGGTAAGGCACACATTTTACATGCATGAGGACCTAAGCTCAAGTCCCTGGCTATGACATTGGAGCACCATGCATAGTTGTGGTGGTGGTAGCATTCTGCTCTCTCTCTCTCTCTCTGTTTCTTACCCTTTATCTTGAAAAGAGAATTTTCGGGAAAAGTAGAATCATTCAGGCACAAGGCCTGGCTCTATTTTAAAAAGGGGGGAGGACTGGGGTTGTATAGCACAAATGTTTTATTTAGTGCACGTTACCATGCTCAAGGGCCCATATTCAAGCATTCAGTCCCACCTGCAGGGGGAAGGTTCACAGTAAAGTCGGCTGCAGATGTCTCTCCCTCTCTATCCCTCTCCCTTCTCAGTTTTTCTCTGTCCTATCAGAAAATGTTTTGGGAGTCAGGTGGTAGTGCATCGGGTTAAACGCAGGTGGGTCAAAGCCCAAGGATAGGCATAAGGATCCCGTTTCGAGCCCCCAGTTCCCCACCTGCAGGGGAATCACTTCACAGGCAGTGAAGCAGGTCTACAGGTGTCTTTCTCTCCCCTCTCTTGTCTTCCCCACCTCTCTCCATTTCTCTTTGTCCTAATGACAGTGACATCAATAACAACAATAGCTACAACAACAATAAACAAGGGCAAAAAAAAGGAAATATTTTTTTAAATCCCCCCCATTTTTTCTCAAAAAAGGATCTTAAAAAAAAAATTGTGCTTTGGGAGGTGGCACAGTGGCCAAGGCACTGGACTCTCAAGCATGAGGTCCCGAGTTTGATCCCCGGCAGCACATGTACTGGAGTGATGTCTGGTTCTTTCTCTCTCTCTCTCCTATCTTTCTCATAAATAAATAAAATTAAAAAAAAATTACTGTTGGGAGCCATGCGGTAGTGCAGCGGGTTAAGCACATACAGCACAAAGCACAAAGACCGGCATAAGGATACCGGTTCGAGCCCCTGGCTCCCCACCAGTAGGGGAGTCACTTCACAGGCGGTGAAGCAGGTCTGCAGGTGTCATCTTTCTCTCCCCTTCTGTTTTCCCCTCTCCATTTCTCTCTGTCCCATCCAACAATGACGACATCAATAACTCCAACAATAAAACAAGGGCAACAAAAGAAAATAACTTTTGAAATGTCACAGAACAAAACTTGACAATGAGACCCTTCAGTATATCGCCTCTCAGACTTGGGAGATAGCTCACTCATTAGAGCACACACCCTGCTGTGCAGAAGGACCTAAATTCCAGCCCTGGCACAATATGGAAACACCATGGGTGACACCAGAGAGCTCTATGTTGCCATCATGTCTCTCCACTCTTTCTCTAAAAAATATAAAAGAAAACTAGATGGAGGCAGGGGAGCTAGCATAATGGTTATGCAAACATTTTCATGCCTGAGGCATGAATTTAGAAACTGAGGTCCCATGTTCAATCTCTTGTACCATTCTTCTTCTTCTAGCGTTTGCCCTTCTTCCGTAGCCAGTCAACAGCGTCAGGTTGAGCCTGATGTAAAGTTTTGAGACCTCCTTTGAATCTGGAGAGGTGGCAGTCGTTGACTATGTGGGTCATAGTCTGTCTGGAGCCGCAGGGACAGTTCGGGTCGTCTCTGGCTCCCCAGCGATGGAACATAGCGGCGCACCGGCCATGGCCTGTTCCATAGCGATTGAGGAGGGCCCAATCATAACGTGCTAGGTCAAAGCCGGGTTGACGCTTGCAGGGGTCTGTGATGAGGTGTTTGTTCTTATCATAAACCAGAGTTGAGCAGTTCTCTAGTTAAAAAAAAGTGGGGGGGTGGGGGCAGGGCTAGATAGCATAATGGTTATGCAAAGAGACTCTCATGCCTGAGGATCCAAAGTCCCAGGTTCAATCCCCTGTACCACCATAAGCCAGAGCTGAGCAGTGCTCTGGTAAAAAAAAAAAGGGAGTGTGTTCCAGGAGGTGGTGTAGTGGATAAAGTATTGGACTTCTAAGCATGAGGTCTCAGCATATGTACCAGAGTGATGTCTGGTTCTTTCTCTCATTAGTAGATCTTAAAAAAAAAAAAAAAAAAAAAAAGTGGTAGCACACCTGGTCAAGTGCACACATTATGCATGAGGACCCAGGTTCAGGCTCCTGTTTCCCACCTGCAGGGAGAAAGCTCATGATCATTAAGTGCGGCAGGTATCTATCTCTCTGATTCTCTCCCTCTCTACTTCTATCTCCTTTTTAAATTTCTCTTTGTTCTGTCAAATAAAGAAAAAGGAGGCCAGGCATTAGTGCAGCGGGCTAAGTGTACATGGTGCAAAGCTCAAGGACGGGGTAAGGATCCCAGTTGAAGCCTCCAGCTCCCCACCTGCAAGGGGGTCACTTCACAGGTGGTGAAGCAGGTCTGCAGCCCCCCCCCCCGCCATCTTCCCCATCTTTCTCAATTTCTCTCTTGTCCTATCTGGCAACTACAATAATAATAACAGGGGCAACAAAAGGGAGGGAATGATCTCCAGGAGCATTAGATTGTACTGCAGGGATAACCCCAGCAATAACCATGGAGGAAAAAAAAAAAGGTAGGTATAGATAGCATAATGGTTATGCAAAGAGATTCTTATGTCTGAGGCTTCAAAGTCCCAGGTTCAGTCCCTGCACCTCCATAAACCAGAGCTGAGAGCGCTCTGGTTAATTGAGGAGAGAGATAACCTGCAGCACTGCTCCTCCACTTGTGAAGCTTCCCCCACTGAGGTGGAGACCAAGGACATGTACATTGGTCTTCTCTAATGCTAACACGTGTTCTACCAGATGCACCACAGTATGGTCCAGAGATCTTATATATATATATATATATTAAATTTTATTTATTTTCCCTTTTGTTGCCCTTGTCTTTTTTATTGTTGTTGTAGTTATTATTGTTGTTATTGATATTGTCGTTGTTGGATAGGACAGAAATGAAGAGAGGAGGGGAAGACAGAGGGGGAGAGAAAGACACCTGCAGACCTGCCTCACCGATTGTGGAGCGACTCCCCAGAAGGTGGGGAGCCAGGGGCTCAAACCGGGATTCTTCCACCAGTCCCTGCGCTTTGCACCACTTGCGCTTAACCTGCTGCGCTACCGCCCGACTCCCGAGATCTCATATTTTTTTAACAATTGAAAATACCTACTTTGAGTGAAATGATATATAACAAAAACAGGTGAGGATCAGGTGGTGACACACTAGGCTAAATGCAGACATTACCATTCACAAATTTAGGTCCTCACCTGCATAGGAAAAGCTTCAGAGAAGTGAAACAGTGCTATAGGTGTCTCGCTGTCTCTCTCCTTCTCTATCTCCCACTTCCTCTTGATTTCTTTCTGTATCCAATAATATAAAATAACATTGAGTTTTGAAAAAGTCATGACACATTTTTTGTATAGAAAAAAATACATGACTTTTTCCAACAACCCAATAAAATAAAAAGTGTTTATGGCCTGGGAGGTGGTACAGTGGATAGTGTTAGACACTCAAGCATGAGGTTCTGAGTTTGATCTCTGGAAATAACTATGCCTGATTGATGTTCTAGTTCTAATAATAAGAAGGTATATTTTGGATTTTAGATATCCATGAAGTGTCTTGGAATATATCCTGGAAGAGTAAGGGGGATTTTTTTTTTCCCCTCCAGGGTTATTGCTGGGCTCGGTGCCTGCACCATGAATCCACCACTCCTGGAGGCCGTTTTTCCCCCTTTTGTTGCCCTTGTTGTAGCCTCGTTGTGGTTATTATTGCTGCCATTGTTGATGTTGTTCGTTGTTGGACAGGACAGAAAGAAATGGAGAGAGGAGGGGAAGATAGGAGGAGAGAGAGACACCTGCCGACCTGCTTCACCGGGATTTTTTTTAAAAAAAAGATTTTATTTATTAATGAGAAAGATAGGAGAGAGAAAATAAGACCTTAAAAATTAATAGAATTGGAAGTTGGGCAGTAGCGCAGCAGGTTAAGTGCAAGTGGCACAAAGTGCAAGGACCAACACAAGGAACCCAGTTCGAGCCTCAGCTCCCCACCTGCAGGGGAGTCGCTTCACAGGCGGTGGAACAGGCTTGCAGGTGTCTCTCTGTCTCTTTTCCTCTCTATCTCCTCCTCTCTCAATTTCTCCCTGTCTCTATCCAATAACAAATTAAAAAAATAAAATTAATAGAATTAAGAAAAAATTATCTATTTACTGAATAGAAACAGCCAGAATTCGAGGCGATAGGGGGAGATAGTGGAGAAGAGAGACAGATATCCGCAGCACTGCTTCACTACTTACAAAGCTTTCCCTCTGCAGGTGGGGGCTTGAACCCAGGTCCTTGTGCATTCTGACATACTTGCTCAACCAGTTGTGCCACCACCCAGCCTCCACCCCAAAATTGATAGAATTTGAATTCAAAACTACAGACTGTATATTTTTTCTTTTTTAATATATTTATTTTCCCTTTTGTTGTCCTTGTTTTATCGTTGTGGTTATTATTATTGTTGTTATTGATGTCATTGTTAGATAGAACAGAGAGAAATCTAGAGAGATGGGGAAGATGGGGGGGAGGGGGGAGAAAGACACCTGCAGACCTGCTTCACCGCTTGTGCGGCGACCCCCCCCTGCAGGTGGGGAATCGGGGGCTGAACCTGGATCCTTAAGCCAGTCCTTGCGCTTTGTGCCATGTGCTCTTAACCATCTGCACTACCGCCTGACCCCCAAAACTACAGACTATTAAATGAGGATTTACTATCCTTATACCCCAATGATAGTTTAATTTATAAACTAGGCACAGAAAGAGATTAATAGCAATAACTAGAAAAATCACAATATACTGCACTAAAAGACTAAAAGTCACATTAATGTTGTTATCCTCTCCTTATCAAATTACCTTCCATGTAATATTTTTGGACCAACTGACCATGGAGAGGCATACCAGGAAAGTGAGAAGGTGAATGAGGGGAGAGGAGTACTACAGTCAAATGACTAAAAGCAACAGAAAGAGAAAAATGCTGAAAATAAAGCAAAATGAACACACACGCACACACACAAAACAGCTAGAGCTTTCTCTTTGTGCAACCCTGTTCATAGTTGCTCTTTCGCCTTCTCAGTTTCCAGCTGTTTCCCTCATTTCAGGGAGACAAGCAGGCTGTTTCATTTCTCCCGACTGTGTTATATCCTGGAGATGCCCAACAAGAAGGAAACGTTAGCACTTGGGGGTCTCATTCTGTTAATTTTCTGACTCTCAGGGATCATCACTAGTTTTTTTCTTAAGTGTATATTGTCAACTGTTGTTCTACAGTTTGAATTGTTTTTTGTTTTTTCCTCCAGGGTTATTGCTGAGGCTCAGCTGCACTAAGAATCCACTGTTCCTAGAGGCTATTTTTTCCCATTTTGTTGCCCTTGTAGTTGTTATTGTTGTCATAGCTTTTGTTGTTGTTATTGGATAGGACAGAGAGAAATCGAGAGAGGAGGGAAGATAGAGGGGGAAGAAAAAAATAAACACCTGCAGACCTGCTTCACGGCTTGTAAAGCGACCCCCCTGCAGGGATCCTTATGCTGCAGGGATCCTTATGCTGGTCCTTAGCTTCCTGCTTTGCACGCTACCCCAGACCCTACAGGTTGAGTTTGTTAATTGTGGCCTGGATGTAAATCTGATCTCTGTAACTCCATTTTAGCTGCAGGTGGTAATCTCAAAAGGTTTACTTCTCAACTGATATGTGCGAATATGAAATTTATACCTATATTACTAAAACTCAGCAATGATGAGAGCAATTATCTAAAACTAAGGACACTGGTTGGGATACTAGTACTTTATTACTGACTTTGTTTAGAATTTGCAGACATGTTGTAATTCAAAACAGTTTTGTTATTATGTTCTCTAGAATTAAAGCACACCCTTATTTCGCACTCAAATACATTCATCCAGGACCCCACCTTTGTATCTATTTTCCCTTTATACCAAAATTAAGTGTGTCAAAAGTTAATTTTCCACCTAGTATTACTTTATTTTCTACCAGTCGGTATACTGTACTTATTAATATTTACCTTCACAGTTAAAATGAAGTCTTGCAAAAGAAAGACTTTATGTTCAGATTCTAAGTGTTTGCTGAATGAATGCATTGTTGAACACACCAGGTCCATTAAGTCCTTTTTTACAATGGGGAGTTAGAGGCCGGGTTCTGACTCCCTCTGCATGTGCTCACAGGTGAGAAGAGGCAGTACACCAATCAAGTAAATTCCATATCAAGGGATGAGATCACCTTGGGGGCGGGGGGCAACGGAAGGAAAGCCTACAATCTAGAACCGAAGAACGGGTCTTTTTGCTTTTGACAAAGGGAAATAATAGACCCGAGGAAGGAGGAACTGTATATTTGTGGTATGCCTTAGCTCTTTGGGGAAGAAAACTTGAAAGATGGCTGAAGCATCTCAAACCCGCTTTGTAGGGCCCCTGCAATGTCTAGATCGTAGTTTGCACACCTCCTCACGAAAGCCAGGAGCCGGGCACCTGTCGAGGGAAGCGAGAGGAGTGGGGGGAAGAGCCAGGGGGGCGGTGACCAGCCCGTAACCGGGCGGCGTGGAGGAAGGCGAAGCCACGCCCCCAGCGCTGCGCCCTAAAAAGCAGGCGGGGCCAAGGCGGAAGCACCCCGGAGGAGATGACGGAGTAAGTGGGCGCCGGCGTCGCCGTAGCGGCTCCCAGCGAAGCTCGGCGGCGGTGGCGGCGGTGGCGGCGGTGGCGGCGGTGGCGGCGGTGTGCAGGCCGGGCATCTCCTGGCTGTCGGGACTGCCCCTAAAGCTGGCGAAGGCGGCTCGGCTATCCAAGCGGCCGCGGTATCTGCACCGGCGGCCCGGCAGATGCCGGCAGCGAGATCGGGAGGTAAGCAGCCGCCCGGGTGTCACATCGGCTGAATGACTGAAGCCCGGAGTGGCTGGCTGGCTGGCTGTCCTCGCGCCAGTGCGCGCCAGCTCAGCACCCGGGGCCGGAGGCCTGCGCCGCTGTCCGCCCCCGCGCCCGCGCCCGCGCCCGCTGGCTTCTCCCCCCGCGCGGCTGTGCCTTTGGAGCAGCGGGGCAGCAGCTCTCCTGGGGGATCGCTGTGCGGGGATCCCCGCCTTTCGCTCCAGTCCGAGCCCTACACGCAGAAGCAGAGAAAACGAGCGCCCCCGGCCTCTCCGAAACCGAGGAAGCTTTGGGAGGAAGAGCGGCCTTTACAGGACTTCCAGCTCCTGCCGTCTTGGAAATCAAGGGTTTTCTTTTCCCTTCTTTTTTTTTAATTTGTTCTGACCGTCCTGTTTTTCCTTTTCAGCCTTTGGTTCCCTCCTCTCACTCTTGGAATGCAGTATCCGGGCGGTGGAGGAAAAGCCTGCTTTTCTATTTCTGTGTTAGGCACTGTCAGCCCTCCTTCCACTGGATGGAGGAGAGCTGAGTTGAAACGCTAGCCTGCCATTTGTTCGCGGATTTAGTCACGCGCTACGTAGGCTCCTGGACATTTTTAACCACATGGAGAGTTTTTTTTTTTTCCCTTATTGAATATATAAATTAGTTAGAATTGAGTGATATGAAGAAAGCACAACGTTATTCATGAAATGTTTTGGGTATCCTAAACTTCGTTTAAGGGTATCCAGATCACGTAATGGTAGGTTCCTAATTATATCTTTTACTTGATATGGAAAAAAATACTGGAAGACAGGATCTTGTGTGGCTAGAGTCTAACTCTAGTGTTTGCTTTTAGTTGGGTAGTGTTAGGGGGGAAAGTCGGATTTCTTAGTCATCCTCCATGTATCACCTTACTGATAAAGCAATATCATATGAAGGATGATTAAAAGAAAAAAAAAATCCAGGGAATCGGGTGGTAGCGCAGCGGTTAAGCGCAGGTGGCGCAAAGCGCAAAGACCGGCATAAGGATCCCGGGTCGAGCCCCCGGCTTCCCACCTGCAGGGAAGTCGCTTCACAAGCGATGAAACCGGTCTGCTGGTGTCTTTCTCTCTCCCTCTCTGTCTTCCTCTCCTCTCTCGATTTCTCTCTGTGCTATCCAACAACAACAGTAATAACAACAATGATAAATAACAAGGGCAACAAAAGGGAATAAATAAATATATTTTTAAAAAATCCATTGCTCATCACCCCGATAACTGCTCAGTGGGACCTCTATAGAAAAAAAAGCTGGGAGATGCTTCACTTACACTTTGGCCCATACTAGAAGGAATTTTCTGTATACATTTCCACAAACACTTCACTAAACCCTCTAAAACATTTCATGTTCATTGAAAATGTGGGGGGAAAAAAACAGGAACTTGAATCCTTTGAGTGGCTGGATATTACAGTTCTAAATTAATTTGAGGAAATGTTTTGATACTGGAGAGGAGAACATTCACCACTTCTAAGTCTTGAGTCAATAGAACCTGTTTTTATGGTCTTTGGGTCAGATTAAAGAGCTTTTTCTTTCCTTGGTAAAGCAGAATAATGACTGCTGTGCACCTTATATGTAACCAAGTATAATCTTTCCCTTGACTCAGAATTGTAAATTTTGAATTTAAAGTTGTGTGTGGAAGAAACCTAAACTTGACTGGGTATTAGCCACATTTAGAGGTGGGCCTAGGAGATGGTATAGTGGGAGCACACCAGCCTTGCATGCCTTAGGCACTAGAATCAGTTGGAAGGATTAAAATAAAACCCCACTTGTGTGAACTCTGCCTCAGTAGATCTGAAATGGAACCTGGCTGCATATTTGCGTTTTTATTAAATTGCTCTGCATGGCAAAGTTGCTTACGTGTGTAATGAGCTGCTTTGTCATGCTTGTGACCTAGGTTCAAGCCCAGCCCCCACTGCATTGGAGGGAGCTTTGGTGCTGTGGTTTCTTTCACTCTTCTGTCTCTCACTGTGAAGAAGTCAGCCTGGAGTCATGAAGTCCCAGCAATGACCAAAAAGGAAAAAAAGATAAACAAACCATTGCTGATGGGATGGAGAGGGAGCTCACTATGTAGTCATATGCTTTTTGCCATGTGCAGAGCCCAGCTTTGAGCCACAGTACCATGTGGCAAGTGCTGTGGTGTCTCCCTCTCTCTGAATGAAAAAGCAGACCAGAGTAGTGAGATCATACGTTGGTACCCCCTAGCCCCCACAAAAATGTTGCTCACGGAGCTTGGGAGGTCACCTAGCTTGCAAGCATGAGGTCCTGAGTTTGAGTTCTAGCACTGTGTATGCTGGAGTGATGCTCTGCCCTCTCTTCCTTTTTGGAATATATATATATGTATATGTATATGTATGTATGTATCCATTTGTTTGGCTGGGGAGATGACGCAGTAGGAGTGCAGGACTTGCATCCATGAAACTATGGCTTTGATTCCCAACACTATATTTCCCAGAGCAATGCTTTGGTCTCTTTTTCGCTCTTTCATAAAATAAAGATATCTTTATTTTTATAATGTATTTCATTTATTATATATGCAAGAGGGATTCACATGAGGCAGAGAGGGGAGACAGATAAGCCAGAGCAGCCACGTCAGCCCGTGCAGTGCCTGGGATCAAATCAGGAACCTCAGGCCTGAAAGTTCTGGGTCAGCCTGTTGAGTCACGTCCCTAGCCATCCCTCCCCACCCCCATTTTTCTTTTTCTTTACTGGAGGAGTTAATAGTTTAGAGTTGACAGTAAAATACAGTAGTTTGTACATGTGTAACATTTCTGTTTTCCACATAACAATTTCACTACCCTCCCAGGTCCTCTCTGCCATTATGTTCTAGGACCTGAACCCCATCCCCAGAGACTTACTTTGGTGCAGCACCCCTCCAACCCCTTTTTTTAAGCTTCTCGGACTAGGAGATGGCTTCCTTGGTAGAGCCCATGTCCCACTATGTAGAAAACCTAGGGGTCAAGCCCTAGTACTACATAGGGACACCATGACACCAGAGGAAGTGCCACAGATAGTGAAGCAATGCTGTGCTGTCTCTGTCTCTGCCTTCTTATCTGAAGTTTGGGAAAAATCAACCTGGTAGTGGTGGGCTTGTAAGACCCAACCTTCCTAGCACAAAAAAGCTGGTGTTGATTAAAAAAAAGAGTGGTTGGGGGGGGGGGCTCGCTGGTTGGTAGTTCAGCGGGTTAAGCACACATGGCATAAAGCATAAGGATCCTGGTTCGAGCTCCCAGCTCCCCACCTGCAGGGGGGTTGCTTCGCAAGCAGTGAAGTAGGTCTGCAGGTGTCTGTCTTTCTCTCCTCTCTGTCTTCCCCTCCTCTCTTGATTTCTTTGTCCTATCCAACAGCAACAATGGCTATAACAACAATAACAACCACAACAAGGGCGACAACAAGGGCAACAAAATGGGAAAAATAGCCTCCAGGAACAGTGGATTTGTAATGCTGGCACTGAGCCCGAGTGATAACCCTGGAGGCACCAAAAAAAAAAAAAAAGCGAGAGAGATTCTTCAGGTGATACTCCTGGTTTGAAAACACAGACATAGAGCAGGTGACATGGTTTATAAGCAGGTGCAGAGTGGTGAAGTGCCGTGCCCACCTCCACTGTTGTCTTAACTTCTTTTTTCTTTCCTTCACAAATAACCTTGCTTGAATCAGTAGTACTGTTGTCTCAGTTTTTAAAGTCCCTTGAGCCCAGAAGAAAGGTCACCTTTTAAGACAGTAGTTCTGTATGATTCTATTTTTACAGTTTTCCATGTAGCTAGGCCCCTTAATGCTCTTCATTAAATCAGTCTTTACTTGAGTTCTTTCTTGGGAGTCGGACAGTAGCGCAGCGGGTTAAGCGCACGTGGTGCTAAGTGCAAAGACCGGCATAAGGATCCTGGCTCGAGCCCCCTGCTCCCCACCTGCACGGGAGCTGCTTCACAGGTGGTGGAGGAGGCCTGCAGGTGTCTTTCTCTCCTCTCTGTCTTCCCCTCCCCTCTCCATTTCTCTGTCCTAGCCAACAACGACGACATCAGTAGCAACAACAACAATAACTACAACAATAATAAAAAACAAGGGCAACAAAAGGGAAAATAAATATATATAAAAAAATTATTTTTTTTTTTCCTCCAGGGTTATTGCTGGGCTCGGTGCCTGCACCATGAATGCACTGCTCCTGGAGGCCATTTCTCCCCCCTTTTTGTTGCCCTTGTTGTTGTAGCCTCATTGTGGTTATTATTATTGCCATTGCTGATGTTGTTCATTGTTGGATAGGACAGAGAGAAATGGAGAGAGGAGGGGAAGACAGAGAGGGGGAGAGAAATATAGACACCTGCAGACCTGCTTCACTGCCTGTGAAGCAACTCCCCTGCAGGTGGGGAGTCGGGGGCTCGAACCAGGATCCTTATGCCGTCCCTGCGCTCTGCGCTACAAGTGCTTAACCCACTGCGCCACCACCCAACCCCCTATAAAAAAGTTCTTAATGTTACTTGAGTTTCTTTGTTGACAGTTGTGATTTTTATCATTTTATAAATCAGTTCTTAAGCAGACTTTTATGGCAACCTTTCATAAACTTTTAAAAAATATTTTATTTATCAATGAGAGGGATAGGAAGAGAGAGAGAGAGAGAGAGAGAAAGAACCAGACATCACTCTGGTACTTGTGCTGCTGGGGATTGAACTCGGGACCTCATGCTTGAGAGAGTCCAATGCTTTATCCACTGCACCACTTCCTGGACTACAACCCTTCATAAACTATGGAACAATTTTAATTTAGAGTAATTTGCTTTTGTTCTGCCTTCTCATAAACCCAGTGTGCTATAAACAGGCTCAGCCTGACCTGTCTTCCCCTCCCCACACCATCCTGGAATGCATGACTGCTAGTAGAAATACTACTTTGTATTTCTAGTCATCTTCCTAGGGACCTTCTTTTGAGAATTAGGTTCTGTACATCTCTGATTGCCTTTTTTTTAATTCCCTTTTGCTACCCTTGTTTTATTGTTGTAGTTATTACTGTTGTTGTCATTGATGCGTCATTGGATAGGACAGAGAAATGGAGAGAGGAGGGGAAGACAGAGAGGGGAGAGAAATATAGACACCTGCAGACCTGCTTCACAGCCTGTGAAGCGATTCCCCTGCAGGTGGGGAGCCGGGGGCTCGAACTGGGATCCTTACCCACGTTCTTGTGCTTTGCGCCACCTGCGCTTAACCCTCTGCTCTGATTTCCTTCTACACATCTGGTCTAACTAAATTTGTTTTAAGCTTTCCCCTCTACAGGTGGGGGCCAGGGATTTGAACCTGGATCCTTGCACACTGATATGAGTGCTTAACCAGGTTGGCCACTGCCTGGCCCCACTGACATTTTTTGTTTCACTTTGTAATTTTAAGTCTTGTGGAGATTCTTTGAGACTATGTAGAGACTTTCTCACTGTACGTTCTACCCTTTAATTTTAGCATCCATGGTTCTTGCCTGAGTCAGTTATTTCTGAGAGGGTTGCAAACTGACATTTTAAAATTTCCGTCATTCCTTTTACATTTATTAATATAAATGTCTGTGTATGGAACCTGGGGAAGACGGTGTAATGGTTATGCAAAATACTTCTATGCCTGAGGTTCTGAGATCCCAGGTTCAATCACCAGCACCTCCATAAGCCAGAGCTGGTCAGTGCTCTGGTCTCCCCTGAGCTCGCCCCCCCCCCCCCAACTCTCTCTGTCTTTCTCTCTCTCTCTTTTACCAGAGCACTGTTCAGTTCTGGTTTATGGTGGTGCAGGGGATTGAACCTGGGACTTTGGAGCCTCAGGCATGAGAGTCTGGTTGCATAACTATTATGCTATCTACCCTGCACCCACTCACTCTCTTTGTATTTTTCTCTATATATTTATTTCTCATTAAAAAACAAATATTTTTTAACATTTATTTATTCTCTTTTGTTGCCCTTGTTTTATTGTTGTAGTCATTATTGTTGTTTTGTCATTGCTGGATAGGACAGAGAGAAATGGAGAGAAGAGGGGAAGACGGGGAAAGAAAGACAGACACCTGCAGACTTGCTTCACCGCCTGTGAAGCGACTCTCCTGTAGGTGGGGAGCGGGGGCTCAAACCTGGATCCTTATGCTGGTTCTTGCGCTTTATGCCACCTGCGCTTAACCCGCTGCGCTACCGCCCAGCTCCCTCTTTTTTCTTTCTTTACCAGAGTACTACTCAGATCTGATTTATGGTGGTGCGGAGGATTGAATCTAGGACTTTGGATTTTAATATTTTTTTAAACTTTATTTTATCTGATAGAACAAAGAGAAATTGAGGGCAAGGGAGATAGAGAAAAAAAGAAACAAGAGAGACACCTGCAGCACTGCTTCATGATTCGTGAAGCTTTCCCTCTGCAGATGAGGACAGGGGGCTTGAACCTAGGTCCTTGTGTATGGTAATGTGCACTTAACCAGGTGCGCTACTACTGGGCCCCAAATCCACCATTTTTGAAGTGGAGAATAGTATTTAGAAACCAAGGCTTGAATGCTGGGGAGATATTTAGAAAAGATCTAGGTGCTAGGGGTGTTTATTGCTACCTGGATATTACTGCTTTGAGGCCCTTACGTGGGCAAAACTAGAAAATAACTATATATGTGTGCATAATTCTATATTTGTGTTGGTGTATTATATATACACAATTTATACTGACAGCTCCAACTCCAGCCTGTCTACTGGCTCAAAGCTATCATTTTTTTTCAACATTTGTTTATTTTTATTTATTCCCTTTTGTTGCCCTTGTTTTATTGTTGTAGTTACTATTGTTGTTACTAATGTTGTCTAGGACAGAAAGAAATAGAGAGAGGAGGGGAAGACAGAGAGGGGGAGAGAAAGATAGACACCTGCAGACCTGCTTCACCGCCTGTGAAGCGACTCCCCTGCAGGTGGGGAGTCAGGGGCTAGAACCAGGATCCTTATACCGGTCCTTGGGCTTTGTGCCACGTGCACTTACCCTGTTGCGCTACTGCCGACTCCCCTTTTACAATATTTGTATGATTTCTTTCACCAGCAGTGAGAACCCTTGCTTTAACTAGCAACAACATATTTACTTACTTGCTCAATCTTCACAGATTCACCCAGTAGTTTTAGAATTAACTAGATAGTAAAAGTAAAATTGTCAACTCATACGCAGTGTTTATGTACAGTCCTTTTGTTTCTAATCTTTTATTTTTGCTGCTAGGGCCTTGTGCCTGCACAGTTTTACCGTCCCTGGAGTTTTTCTTTCTTTGTTTGCTTTTGGTTTGTGTTTTGTTTTTCCTTTCAGTTTCGGTTATAGCGGAAAGGGCAGGAAAGACACCACAGCACTGTTTCATGGTTCATGAAACTTCCCTGGTACCATACATGATGCTCCTGTGTGGTAGCAGGGAGCTCACACTCACATCCTCTTTGCATGGCAAAGTACGCACTCTACCAGGTGAGCTATCTCCTGGCCCAAAAGTATTGCTTCACTATCCATGGCTTTCCAGTAGTTTTGTCTTTGTTGGCCTTTCATGTGGGACGAGGAATCAAACCCAGTGGCTTTTATGTGTAAGTCACAAACTTTACCACCGAACTACCTCCCTAGCCTGTTTTTAGCTGTGCAGTCAGATAATGTTTTCTTTTTTTTTTAATTTTATTTTATTTTTAATTTTTTTTGTATTATTTTCCCTTTTGTTGCCCTCGATTTTCACTACTGTTGTTATTATTGATGTCATCGTTGTTAGATAGGACAGAGAGAAATGGAGAGAGGAGGGGACGACAGAAGGGGAGAGAAAGAAAGACACCTGCAGACCTGCTTCACCACCTGTAAAGCGACTCCCCTGCAGGTGGGGAGCTGGGGGCTTGAACCGAGATCATTACACCGGTCCTTGGACTTCGCGCCATATGCATTTAACCCGCTGTGCTACCACCCGACTCCCCAGATAATGTTTTCCGAAGTTACTTTGGCTAATTCTCTGTCTCCTTTCAATATGCTTGTAATATTTATTTGTGATCTAGTTAAGTTCATGTGTTGCTGGTTGTATTTTATTTTGGATTCTTTGGGCATTCTGGTTGATTTAAAAAAATTTTATAATTTTTAAAAATATTTATTTATTTATTATTGAATAGAGACAGAGGAATTGAGAGGGGAGGAGGAGAAGGAGAAAGTCCGAGAGATACCTACAGCTCTACTTCACCATATATGAAGATTCCCCCTGCAGGTAGGGACCAGGGGTTTGAACCTGGGTCCTTGTCTACTATAATGTGAGCACTTAACCAGGAGTGCCACCTAAAATATTTTTATTTATATTTTATCTTATTATTGGATAAAGACAGAAAAATTGAGAAGGGAGAAGGAGGTAAAGATGGAGAGAGAAATGGGCAGAGGGTAGACAGCATAATGGTTATGCAAACAGACTCTCGTGCCTGAGGCTACAAAGTCCCAGGTTTAATCCCCTGCACCACCATAAGCCAGAACAGTGCTCTGGCTAAAAAATAAAAAAAAAAAAAAATAAATAAAAAAAAAAGATGGAGAGAGAGACACCTGCAGTCCTGCTTCACCACTCATGAAGTTTTCCCCCTGCAAGTGGGGACCAGGGTCTAGAACCCCAGTCCTTGTGCATTGTAACCTGTGCTCAACCAGATACACCACCGCCTGGCCCCTTTAATGAATTTTTTTTTTTTGTAAATTTTTATTTACTTATTTATTCCCTTTTGTTGCCCTTGTTTTTTATTATTGTAGTTATTGATGTCATTGTTGTTGGCTAGGACAGAGAGAAATGGAAAGAGGAGGGGAAGACGGGGAGAGAAAGATAGACTCCTGCAGACCTGCTTTACCACTTGTGAAGCGACTCCCGTGCAGGTGGGGAGCTGGGGGCTCGAACCGGGATCCCTAATGCTGGTCCTTGCACTTTGTGCCACGTGTGCTTAAAATGAATAATTAAAAAAACATTTTTTGAGTGGTCCAGGAGATGGCATAGCAGACAAAACATTGGACCCTCAAGCATGAGGTCTTGAGTTCAATCCCTGGCGGCATATGTACCAGAGTGATGTCTGGCTCTTTCTTTTTTAAATATTTATTTATTTATTCCCTTTTGTTGCCCTTGTTGTTTTATTGTTGTAGTTATTATTGTTGTTATTGATGTCATTGTTGTTGGATAGGACAGAGAGAAATGGAGAGAGGAGGGGAAGACGGAGAGGGGGAGAGAAAGACACCTGCAGACCTGCTTCACCGCCTGTGAAGTGACTCCCCTGCAGGTGGGGAGCTGGGGGCTCGAACCCGGATCCTTAAGCCGGTCCTTGCGCTTTGTGTGGTCCTTTCTCTTTCCTCCTATCTTTCTCATGAATAAATAAATAAAATCTTTAAAAAAAAAAAAACACTTTTTTTTTTTTGATAATGGTTATGCAGAGAGACTCTTGTGCCTGGAGCTCCGAAGTCCCAGGTTCAATCTTCCATACCACCATCAACCAAGCTGAGCAGTGCTCCGGTAAAAGAGAAAAAGAGAGAGAGAGAGAAAGAGAGAGAGAGGAGAGAGGAGAGAGAAATTGAGAAGGAAAATGGGGATATTCAGGGAGAAAAAAAGAGACTGTAGCACTGCTTCACGGCTTGTGAAGGGTTGGAGGTTTGAACCTGGGTCCTTGTGAATAATAACTTGTGTGCTCAGCTAGGTGTGCCACTGCCTTGCCCTCCATTTATGCTGTTTTAAAAAGATTTTATTTACTTATTTATTATTTATAAAAAGGAAACATTGACAAAACCATAGGATAAGAGGGGTACAGCTCCACACAATTCCCACCACCAGAACTCTGTATCTCATCCCCTCCCCCGATAGCTTTCCTATTCTTTAACCCTCTGGAAGTGTGGACCCAAGGTCATAGTGGGATGCAGAAGGTGGAAGGTCTGGCTTCTGTAATTGCTTCCCCCACTTCTTCTTCTTCTAGCATTTGCCCTTCTTCTGTAGCCAGTCAACAGCGTCAGGTTGAGCCTGATGTAAAGTTTCGAGACCTCCTTTGAATCTGGAGAGGTGGCAGTCGTTGACTATGTGGGTCATAGTCTGTCTGTAGCCGCAGGGGCAGTCCCCCGCTGAACATGGGCATTGACAGGTCGATCCATACTCCCAGTCTGCCTCTCTCTCTTTCCCTAGGGGGGTGGGGCTCTGGGGAAGCAGAGCTCCAGGACACATTGGTGGGGTTGTCTGTCCAGGGAAGTCTGGTTGGCATCATGCTAGTATCTGGAACCTGGTGGCTGAAAAGAGAGTTAACATACAAAGCCAAACAAACTGTTGAACAATTATTTGTTTACTAATGAGAAACATAGGAGGAGAGGGAAAAAGCCAGACATCACTCTGGCACATGTGCTGCCAGGGATTGAACTCAAGACCTCATGCTTGAGAGTCCGATGCTTTATCCACTGTGCCACCTCCCAGAGGCTGTGTGTGTGTGTGTGTGTGTGTGTGTGTGTGTGTGTGTGTGTTTCACTCTGACATATGCAATGCCAGGGATTAAATTCAGGGGCTTATGCTTGAGGGTTTCAATGCACCATCTCCCAGACCATGTTTTTTTTAATTTTATTAGACTTATGGCAAGTCTCTATAAGTTGGAACTCTAAAAATAAAAGGATATTCAGAGAAGTGTTTCCATTGTTTTTATCCCATCCTTACCTATCATGCCCTGTAAAATCCTCATTGATCTCTGGTTTAGTCTTCCTGTGGTTTTGTTTGTTTGTTTGTTTGTTTTGTGCCTCCAGGGTTATCGCTGGTGTTGTTCATTGCTGGCACTATGAATCCACTTCTCCTGGCTGCCATTTTTTCCATTTTATTAGGTAGGACAGAGAGAAATTGAAAGCAGAGAAAAAGAGAAAGTTAAGACACCTGCAGACCTACTTTGCTGCTTGTGAGGTGTCCCCTCTGCAGCTGGGGACCTGGGGCTTGAACCCAGATCCTTGAGCTTTGTACTATATGCACATAACTATGTGCACCAACTGCTCCCTCTTCCTATGTTTTTGATTTTTATTTTGTTTTGTCTTTTTTTTTTTTTTTTTTTTTACTGCAGGGTTATCACTGGGGCTCAGTGCCTGCACTACAAACCCACTGCTCCTGGAGGCTATTTTTTCCCTTTTTGTTGCCCTTGTTGTTTTATTGTTGTTGTTGTTATTGCTGTCATTGTTGTTGGACAAGACAGATAGAAATTGAGAGAGAAAGGGAAGCAGAGAGAGGGAGAGAAAGACTGGCATCTGTAAACCTCCTTGACCGCTTGTGAAGTGACACCCCCTGTAGGTGGAGAGCTGGGAGCTCGAACTGGGATCCTTATACCAGTCCTTGCACTTTGCGCCATGTGCGCTTAACCCACCGGGCTACCGCCTGTTCCCTATTGTTTTGTTTTTTTTAACAAAATATTTTGTTTCATTTTTGAGAGAGACTCAGAGAGAGATAGACAGCAGAGTACTGCTCAGCTGTGGTTTATGGTGGTGCAGGGGTATTGAACCTGGGGTTTAGGAGCCTCAGGCATGAGAGCCTGTTTGCATAACCATTATGCTATCTCCCTTGCTCTTGCTTTTTTTTTTTTTGAGGGATTGGTACACAACTGAACAAACATGCTTTCTTACTTTGTCTTCCCTGAAAGGTGACTAGATAACATGGGATTTTTTTGCCTCCAAGAATGCCTTTGTCCTTTTATTCTAGGATATACCTCATCACTAAGCCCTTGGAATATCATGCTTGATTGGAATGCCTTTATTTTTTGGAGTCTTTGGTGCCAAATAGTTTAACAATATAATTTAATATGAGGGTTGGCCATGTGAGAAAGGCCAGTGATGTGATTCCAGGTAATAACTTTGCTGTCCACTGGATCTTCGGAAGGACTTGAGGTCGTTCTCATTTGGGCAGTGAGGTATGCCTCTGAGCCCCAGTAAAACCTCTGGACATTAAGGTTTGGATGAGTTTCCCTGGCTGGCAGCATTCTCTGCATGTTTCATACATTGGAACCGGGAATGTAATGCTATCCTGGCTTTAGTAGGATCTGGTAAAGTGTGCATTCTGTCTGGTAACCTATGTCTTGGAACCCTGGGGTGTGTGTTTTTGTCTCTCCTTTTATACAAGCACACTTTGGAGATATATCAGTCAGGTCCAGGCCATCACAATGAATGTAATATTGCAATAAAGCAAATCACATGAATTTTTGTGCATGTAAAAGTAATGTTTACAGTGTACCATAATTGGCACTCTACTCTTAGTAGACTGCTCAGCTCTGGTTTATGGTGGCACCAGGGATTGAACCAGGGGTTTTGGAGCCTCAGGCATGAGAATCTCTTTGCATAACTATTATGCTTTTTACCCCTGCCTACATACAGAATTCTTAAAATTGTTATTCCCCACATCTCCCATATAGTAGAAAAAAGTATATAGTCACTTTATAAATTTAACCAGTGTTTTTAATAATGCATGCATGTATTCTGTTGTAATACATTTTATGTTTAACATATATACAAAAAAGCAGGGGTACTTGTATGTGTTTGTGGCCTTAATTTTAGGGTAAAAATGTAACTTTTCTTTCTTTACAGCTATGTGCAGATCTCACTATGCATCAGAAAAATGAAAAAACAGAGGAAAATTCTATGGAGAAAAGGAATTCAGTTAGCCTTTTCTGAAAAATGGAATACTGGGTTTGGAGGCTTTGAGAAGTTTTATTTTCACCAACATTTGTGCATTGTGAAAGCCAAGTCGGGAAGGCCAGTTACTTGGAGCAGGCCATTGGGGCATTTCCAGTACAGAAAGAAGGCCCTTCACATCCAGAAAACGTGGGCCCAGGATGAACCTCTTTTTGCTAAGACTGAGTTCAGTGTGGCTGCTCAAAATGGTAGTACTTTGTCCTTAAAAGTGAAAAGAAAAAACACTAAACACATTTTTCCCTGCTCAAAAACCCTCCTGAAACTCCAGACAAAGAGGTTTCTGGCATTAGCAAAGAACTGTGACCATGAATACTGTGGAGAGAAAAGTCTCTTAAAGGCAGTTGCTGACGTACCAGCTAATAGTACTTTAGGTCAGACCAATGGTCACAGACCTAGGTCAGAGCCACAGACTTCTAACCTCCCCATGAAGTTCAATGGGGAGAACCAAAGCCTAGGTGAGAGTGGCACGATTGTGGTCACTCTGAGCAACCATAAGAAAAAGCGCTTTTGTTATGGCTGCTACCAAGGACTAGAGCACCACAAGAATGGGGGATCCCTGATTCCAAAAAGGCTCCAACTTAACCAACATAAAAGAATAAAGTTATCCCCTTTTATGATGTATGAAAAATTATCCATGATTAGATTTCGGTACAGAATTCTCAGATCCCAGCACTTCAGAACAAAAAGCAAAGTTTGCAAGCTAAAAAAAGCCCAGCGGAGCGGGGTGCAGATTACTGGGAACCATCAAGAGACCCCTGGGGAGAACGGTGAAGTTAGTGGTTCCAACCCAGTCCATTCTCCAGACCCTAAAGACCCTTCTTGTCAACATCAGCCACATTTCCCAGATATGGACAGCAATGCTCTGATGAAGGGAAAGAACTCTCAGATGCTTGATGGCCTCACTAAAGGAAGCCCTTTCTTGGACAAGGACCATAGCTTAGATGAAGCGTTTCCTGACCAACAGAATGGCAGTGTCACACATACCTGGCACCAGTCACCCTGTTCCTCTCCTAAGTGGAAGTGTACAGAGCTGACACATGACAATCCCTTACCAGAACATCATTCTATCATGGAAACTGAAAGAGAAGTTTTGACTCCAGGTCAGGAAAATCAGAGAAGTACTGTTAATGAGGACAGAGTAGAACCATCTATGTCTGGGGCAGATCAGCCTGTGAGTAGTGTAAATGGGCCTGTGACTGAAGAGACTGTTGAGAATGAGAGCTCATGCCGGATGGATGAGGATGGATCTCTCAAGCAGAACATTCTTAGTTCTAAGTTGCTGGACCACCCTTACTGTAAAAGTCCACTAGAGGCTCCTCTGATGAGCAGTGAACTCAAGCAGGAAAATCCAGTGGGAGGTGGGAAGAACCGTCAGAATGCTTCTCCAGTGGATGATGAGCAGCTGTCAGTCTGCCTTTCTGGTATGCACTCTTCCTTTATTCTCCACCTACCGCCAGCCTGCATTTGTGGTTCACTAACCTCTAGGAAAGTTGGCTATTTTTTTTTCTTTTCTTCAGCCTATAGATTTCCCTTTAAACAATTTGACATTTTCCTTGAAATCTTTTATATTGGTGTTACATAGATGTTTTATAAGATTTAGTTCATGACTGGTGAACCACTTATGTTCAGTTCTATAAAAATGATTCATGAGTGGTCTGGGAGGTGGCACAGTGATAAAGCTTTGGACTCAAGCATGAGGTCCTGAGTTCGATCCCCGGCAGCACGTGCCAGAGTAATGTCTGGTTCTTTCTCTTTCTTCCTATCTTTTTCATTAATAAATAAATAAATAAATAAAATCTTTTTAAAAGATTATCCATGAAATAAATACCTGCTTTATACTTTACTATTGTTTCTGGAAGTTAAATTGCTAGCAGTGAAATTGATGGTCAGAGAATGCTTATAATGAAAATGTTAGGAAAATTGTTGGGAGCCAGGCTGTAGCGCAGCGGGTTAAGCACACATGGTGCAAAGCGCAAGGACTGGAGTAAGGATCCCGGTTCAAGCCCCCGGCTCCCCACCCGCAGGTGAGTCGCTTCACAGGCGGTGAAGCAGGTCTGCTGGTGTCTGTCTTTCTCTCTCCCTCTCTGTCTTCCCCTCCTCTCTCCATTTCTCTCTGTCCTGTCCAACAATGACGACATCAATAATAACTACAACAATAAAGCAACAAAGACAACAAAAGGGAATAAATAAATAAATAAATATAAAAAAATTAAAAAAAAGAAAATTGTTAAGGGAGTCGGGTGGTAGTGCAGCGGGTTAAGCGTATGTGGTGCAAAGTGCAAGGACCAGCATAAGGATCCGGGTTCGAGCCCCCAGCTCCCCACCTGCAGGGGAGTCGCTTCACAAGCGGTGAAGCAGGTCTGAAGTTGTCCCCCTCTCTGTCTTCCCCTCCTCTCTCCATTTCTCTCTGTCCTATCTAACAATGATGACATCAGTAACTACAACAATAATTACAACAAGGGCAACAAAAGGGAAGGCAGTGAAGCAGGTCTGCAGGTGTCTTATGTTTCTCTCCTCCTCTCTGTTTTCTCCTCCTCTCTCCACTTCTTTCTGTCCTATCTAACAATGATGACATCAACAACAACAACAATAATAACTACGACAATAAGGGCAACAAAAGGGAATATAGATAAATAAATATTAAAAAAAGATTATTTAAAAAAATAATTTTGATGAGACCTTGCTGATATGTGTATTGTTCTATTGAAGAACCAAATGTTTGCATTTCTTACAATACAACAAAGCCATCCTGTGGTCCTTAGAAGAAAAAATATCTAATGCAATTAATTGGTTTAGCATGATGATTAAGTTCTTTTTTATACTGTAGTTGACTTTAAAGTAATTTTTTTTTTTTTGGCTTATTACCATGAGAAAGTACTCTTAACTGTTGTTTTACTTTTGGTCTCTGTGAAATAGTAGTGTACATCAGTGAGACATTGTCATCTAGGGTTCCTCTTTAAGTTTCAGGTAGGCCTTTCTACTGCATTAGGAATGCATGTTTATCATCTAAAGTGAAAGCAAAAATACAAATAAGAGGAAAAAATATAGCAACTGAAAAATCTCCAAAAATAACTACTGTCGAGATATTAAAAGCAAAACAAGAACACTTCTTTCTCATTGCTATTCCAGTGGAACTGGGATCCAGATCCCCTTGGTAAAGAAGACTGCTTTCTTAGTGGAGAAATCTCAGTTAAGATTATTATACCTAGATGATGATGATGATAAGGATGCTTATAAGTTTAGTGTGTGGTTTTCTTCTCTTTTCTCTCTCTCTCTCTCTCTCTCTCTCTCTCTCCCTCTCTTTTTAACTCAAGCCCTGCTTAATGGGGTACTAGGGAGTGAACCTGTGACTATTATGCTATCTCCCAGCCTTAAGCCTAAAGTTTAATCTTTTGCTATTGGAGGCATTGTTTTTTGTATAATATTAGCTCATTAGGCTGGGGAGATGAAACAGTAGCGACACGCCAGACTTTGATGCCTGCAGCTCAAAGATCCTAGATTACAATCCCTGGTACCACCATAAGCCAGAGCTGAGCAGTGCTCTGATATCTCTCTCATTTAAGAAATGAAATATTTGAAAAATAAAGCAAGTTTATTCCTTAAATGGTATTTCTCAAATGTTGAAATTTCTTAATAATTTCTTCTTTTGAAATCTATTCCCAAATATAGACACATGATTATGCTTGGATAACTAACTGTAAAATATGATATAATAGTGGCCTGGGAGGTGGCACAGTGGATAAAGCATTGGAGTGATGAATTTTTTTTTTTTTTGAGATTTATTAGTTAATGAGACGGAGACATTGAGGAGAGAGAACCAGAATGCCACTCTGCTAAACTAGATGCCAGGGATCAGACTTGTGACATCGTCATGCTTTAGAGTCCGACCAACACTTTATCCTCTGGGCCGCCTCTGGAGCTGCAATAAATCTTTTTATTTAACCATTTAATTTTAGACATATATGATAAATTCTGTATGGAAGTAAGTGCTCTAGTCTTAGTTTAGAAACCCCAAATCGGGAGCTGGGTGGTGGAGCACCTGACTGAGCACACACATTACGATGCGCAAGGACCCAGGTTCAAATCCCTGGTCTCTACCTGTAGGGGAAAGCTTCACAAGTGGTGAAGCAGAGCTGCAGGTCACTCTCCCTCTCTACCTCCCTCTTCCCTCTAGATTTCTGGCTGTCTCTATCCAATAAATAAAGATAATAATAAAAAATACGATATAATAAAGAGAAGAATAATAATAAAAGAAACCCCAAATCTTTTCCTCTAATTAAACTGGGGCATAGGGCTTTCTGTCTCTGTATGCCTAAAGCCTAGCCCAGAACCAGAGATGAGTAACTCTTCCTTTTTATTATACTGGCATTATCGTAAGCCTTTCAGGTTGAGAAACACTTTAGTCAGAGACTAACTGGAAGAAAAATGATTTTTTTGCATACCCTTGTTTGCTTCAACCCTATATGAAATAAACCACTGTATTCTTCGGACAGCAGTTACTGTTGTGAGCCTTTCTGTTCTTTTTGTTTGTTTTGCCATCAGGGCTTTGTGCCTGTAAGATTCCACCACTTCTCCTGTGGGATCCTTCCCCACACCCCATAGAGGGGTGAAGGAGAGAGAAAGAGGGGAGGGAGGGAAGGAAAGATAGAAAGGAGGGAGGGGAGACATCACCAATTCACTGCTCATGAAGCTTCCCTGTGTGGTGTTCTTATGTGACAACCAGGGACTCAGACCCAGGTCCTCATGCATGATTAAGTGTCAACTCTACTGGGTAAGCTATAAGTTAGGGAGCTAGGAAGCTAACAGTTCTCATTTCTCAACTCAGTAGATGTAAATTTCAGTCATGATACCAGCCAGGCTCTTGCTCTCATTCTGCATCATCAGTCAGTAGCCTAATTCATGTACCCATTTGGGAGCTTGCTTATAAGCTTTCTTCCAACTTTGTATTTAGTTGGAAATAATGTCTTAGCTTTAGTTCCCAAGACCTTCTATGGTATATTTCTTCAGTGGTTCCTTCAGGAGGCCATTAAAAAACATATAGTCATTGCTTAAATTGACCTGAGAACTATACTATATTCATTCTGGCCCTTTAATTCTGTCTGTCCTCTTAAAAGTATGCCTCACCAGTGGTTATCTAGTTAAGCTTACCTCATAAAGTTAATCAGTAAGATTTTAATTCTGCCAAATTATATATCAAAAACGCCTTTCCTCCACCTGCAGGGGGAAAGCTTCCTGAGCAGTGAAGCAGTACTGCAGATCTTTCTCCCTCCCCTCCTCCCCTCACAATTTCTCTCTGTCATATCAAGTATAAGAAAGAAAAAAATAAAGCCTTAGAATTTGTCTTTTTGCTATGAGATATAAAATTGTACACCTTTACCAAATAATCCAGTTGTAGTAATTCCCTCTAATTTCTATTTGTTTTAAAAAGAATTCCTTCATCTGGGATAGCACAGTAGTACTACACAATATTATTATTACTATTTTTAAACCAGAACACTGTTCAGTTCTGGTTTATGGTGGTGTGTGGGACTGAACCTGAGACTTTGGAACCAGCCCCAGAATCTCTTTGCATAACCATTATGCTATCTACCCCTGCCCCTGTACAGTATTTGCATGTGAAAAGTCCCAGGTTCAATTTCTAGCTCCAGTGGTCTGGGAGATGGCTCAGTGGATAAAGTACTGAACTCTCAAGCATGAGGTCCTGAGTTCAAGCCCCAGCAGCACATGTACCAGGGTGATATCTGGTTCTTTTCCTCTCCTCCTATCTTTCTCATTAATAAACAAAATCTTTAAAAAAAATTGTCTAGCTCCACCAATAGAGCTAAACCTGGTGCTCTAGTTAAAAATAAATACAAAGTATGAAAATAGGAATCCCCTCTGTGGTCAAAAGTGATAGATACATTTAATCAGACAATTAAGACATCTAGATTTTAGTTTTTGATAGAGGTCTTCCATAGGAAAGATACTAGTTTTTAACTTTACCTAGCTTTCCCTATTTTAACAGTGTCAGAAATTTAAACATTCAAAGTGATGCTTCACTACATAGATTGGAGTGCTGAAAACTTTAGTGTTGTTTTTTTTTTTAATATTTTTTTATGGCATATGTGTTAAGATAAGTTAAGTATGTTAATTGCTACTTACAAATTAAGATTTGGGAAAGTGACTGCTGAAAATGGTTTGTTTTGAAAACCATCTTAACTTTTCTTTCTTCCATTATTTAAGGATTCTTAGATGAAGTTATGAAGAAGTATGGCAGTTTGGTCCCACTCAGTGAAAAAGATGTACTTGGAAGATTAAAAGATGTCTTTAATGAAGATTTTTCTAATAGGTTTGTTAATGATGTTTAAGATAAACCTTTAAAAATAAATCTGTTGCTATATATGACTTTTATCTTTTGATTAAAAAAAAAAAAAACGGGGAGTCGGGCTGTAGTGCAGCGGGTTAAGCGCAGGTGGCGCAAAGCACAAGGACCGGCATAAGGATCCGGGTTCGAACCCCGGCTCCCCACCTGCAGGGGAGTCGCTTCACAGGCGGTGAAGCAGGTCTGCAGGTGTCTATCTTTCTCTCCTCCTCTCTGTCTTCCCCTCCCTCTCTCCATTTCTCTCTGTCCTATCCAACAACAACAACAACAATAATAACTACAACAATAAAACAACAAGGGCAACAAAAGGGAATAAATAAATAAAATAAAAAATATTAAAAAAAAAAAATTTTTGTGTGGTCCGGGAGGTGACACACAGTGGTAAAGCTTTGGACTCTCAAGCATGAGGTCCTGGGTTTGATCCCCGGCAGCACATGTGCCAGAGTGATGTCTGGTTCTTTCTCTCTCCTCCTATCTTTCCCATTAATAAATAAAGAAAATCAGAGGGTTGGGCGGCAATGCAGCAGGTTAAGTGCATGTGGCGCCAAGCACAAAAACAGGCATAAGGATCCCAGTTCGAGCCCCTGGCTCCTCACCTGTAGGGGAGTCACTTCACAAGTGGTGAAGCAGGTCTGCAGGTGTCTATCTTTCTCTCCCCCTCTCTGTCTTCCCCTCCTCTCTCCATTTCTCTCTGTCCTATCCAACAACGAACGACATCAACAATAACAATAATAACCACAACAAGGCTACAACAACAAGGGCAACAAAAGGGGGAATAAATGGCCTCCAGGAGCAGTGGATTCATGGTGCAGGCACTGAGCCCCAGCAATAACTCTGGAGGCTAAATAAATAAATAAATAAATAAAATCTAAAAAAAAACCTTGCAACATCTTGAATGGGACATGGGTTTTTAACTTTTTCTTTCAAAATTTTTCCATTTCAGAAAACCATTTATCAATAGAGAAATAACAAACTATAGGGCGAGGCATCAGAAATGCAACTTCCGTGTCTTCTACAATAAGCACATGCTGGATATGGATGATCTGGCAACCCTGGATGGTCAGAATTGGCTGAATGACCAGGTCAGTGGATTGTAGGCTCTCTCTGGAAAAGTCGCAGATACTAGACAGTAAATATAATTAGTAACCTCTAAGTTGACTCCTTTTTTTTTTTTCACTGCCAGTGTGATATATTTATTTAACCAGAGCACTGCTCAGCTCTGGCTTATGGATACTGGAGCCTCAGGCAGGAGAGTCTCTCTTTACATAACCATTATGCTATCTACCCCTGCCCAGTTGATTCCTTTTTTACTCTGGTTTATGGTGGTACTCGGTATTGAACCTGGGACCTTCAGTGCCTCAGGCATTAAAGGCTTTCTGCATAACCATTGTGCTGTCTCTTCAGCCCTGTTTGATTATTTCTTAGTGTTTATTCACTAACTCCAGTGTCTGAGATGCTTGATTACGATCAGTAGTACCAATCTGAATTTTATTTTATTTTATTTTTCACCAGAGCACTGCTCAGCTCTGGCTTATGGTGATGAGGGGGATTGAACCTGGGACATTGAAGTCTCGGGCATGAGAGTCTCATCGCATAACCATTATGTTATCTACTCCCACCCAATCTGAATGTTATGTTCTAGATTGTATAGGTTTAGTAAACTGATGTTTATATTTTATAGGTTATTAATATGTATGGTGAGCTGATCATGGATGCAGTTCCAGACAAAGTACGTGAAAACTTATCTTCTTCAAGATAAGTTTTTTATATAATAAAAGAAGCTATTTTTTACACACACACACACACACACACACACACACACACACACACACACACACACACATATTCCATGCATTCTTAAAAAGGGTCCAATTTTGGAACCAAGGATATATAATTCAGTGGTAGAATGCATATGAAAACCTGGGCTTGATCCTTGTCACTAAAGTAAAGAAGGGGGTTAGGCTTTGCCTTTTCATGTGCTGAGGTTGAATTATAAAATCATGAGAGAGAGAGACCAGAACATCACTGGGGACTAAACTCAGGACTTCACGCTTTATCTACTGTGCAGCCTCCTAGTGTGTTTGTTAATATCTTGAAGATAGGCAAAGGAGACTAAGTTTTAAACTTCTGTGGTCCTCTGCATTTTTGCTTTGATTAATATTTGGTATTCAACTCAAATGCAAACTGAACAGCTTAATAATATTAAGCTCATTAAATTATATATATATTTTTTCTTTCTGTAAAGTTGCCTGATGGGCATCATTTGATTTCAATAAACAAAAAAAAATGAGGGATCAGGCGGTGGCGCCCCTGGTTAAGTGCACACATTACAGCGCACAAAGACCCGGGTTCAAACCCCTGCTCCCACCTGCAGGCAAGGAGGCTTCACGAGTGGTGAAGCAGGGCTGCAGGTGTGTCTCTCCCTCTCTATCTCCTCTTCCCCTCTCAATTTCTGGCTGTCTCTATCCAATAATAAATCAATAAAATTTATATTAAAATTTTTAATAGTTATTTATTTTCCCTTTTGTTGCCCTTGTTGTTTTTCATTGTTGTTGTAGTTGTTGTTATTGATGTCATCATTGTTGGATAGGACAGAGAGAAATGGAGAGAGGAGGGGAAGACAGGGGGAGAGAAAGATAGACACCTGCAGACCTGCTTCACACCTGCTTCACTACCTGTGAAGCTACTCCCCTGCAGGTGGGGAGCCGGGGGCTCAAACTGGGATCCTTATGCTGGTCCTTGCACTTTGCGCCATGTTTGCTTAACCAACTGCACTACCACCCAACTCCCTACAAAGCCTTTTTTTTTAGATGGAATTTTTTTTTTGATAGCTTATTTACTTGTTGAAGAGACAGTGAGAAATTAAGAGGGGAAGGGGAGATAAGAAAGTGAGAAAAAGGGGAGTAGGGCAGTACCACAGTGGGTTAAACACAGGTGGTGCAAAGTGCAAGGACCAGCGTAAGGATCCCGGTTCGAGCTTCTGGCTCCCCACCTGCAGGGAAGTCACTTCACAAGCAGTGAAGCAGGTCTGCAGGTGTCTATCTTTCTCTCCCCCATCTGTCTTACCCTCCTCTCTCCCATTTCTTTCTGTCCTATCCAACAACGATGACAACAATAATAACTACAACAATAAAACAAGGACAACAAAAGAGAATAAATAAATTTTTTTAAACTATTAAAAAAAAATTTTTTTTATATTTATTTTACTTATTTATTCACCGCCTGTGAAGCGACTCCCCTGCAGGTGGGGAGCCGGGGTTCGAACCGGGATCCTTATGCCGGTCCTTGTGCTTTGCGCCACCTGCGCTTAACCCGCTGCGCTACAGCCCGACTCCCATAAGTTTTTTTTTTAAGTGAGAAAAAAGACACTTCAGTACTGCTTCACTGCTTATGAAGTTTCCCTCTACATGTAGGGACCAGGGCTTAAACCCAGGCCATTGCACATTATAACATGTATGCTCTACCAGGTGCGCCAATTTACTTCCCTTATCTCTACATTTAATTATCATTTAATCTTCACGAGGTTAGGAGATACTTATTAAAGACAGTGGTTCTCAAAAGTAGTCTCTAGACCAGCAGCATTAGCATCAACAGGAAACTTAGTAAAAGTGCAAAGTTTTGGTCTTAAGCTCACCCCAGTTAAACTAGAAACTAGAGATGTTGACCAGCAGTCTAGACTGCTTTAACTAGCCTTCCAGATTCTGATGCAGCAGTGTGTGAATCACTGCTCTAAATAAATTGCTAACGTTTTTATTCTTTTCTATTATTTTTTATAAAACTGGGGCATCATGCATATGCAATGTCGTTGATACGCTTATTCACTCATATAGCTACATAGTTATCAGAAAAATCATGACGTATTTTTTTTCTGCTTTTCTTCTGTAGTGACTTTTCTGACAGCCCTGTATGATCTCTGAGTCTTCCCATATAGTTTAAAAATATCTTACTTTTTTAAATAGAGATAGAGCAGAAGAGAACACAGCACTAAAGCTTCCTTCAGTTGGATGAGGGACAGGACTGAAACTGGGTCACACACATGAGCTGTTTTGCTGGCCCAGTTTATTTTTCTGACAGCTAGAACATGCAAGCCTCGAGCACTGCTCAGCTCTCGCATATCACGGTGCCAGAGATTAAATTTGGAGATCTCAGGCACGCAGAACCTGTGCTCTGACTGTCTTCCTGGCCCTTATCCTATGCTTAAAATTGCTTTATTCTCAAAACAGTGGGAGAGAGAATTACCTTGAAGCTTTATAAAGCCTGATTTCTGGGTGTGGTTCAGCAGGTTGAGTGTCTTATTAGACACTTATTAGAGTGTCTGAGTTTAATTCCCAGCCTCTCATATGCCAGAGTAATGCTCTGGTTCTTTCTCATTCATGTTAATAAATCTTCAAAGCAAACCAAACCTGGTGGCCCAGGAGGTGGCACAGTGGACAAAGCGTTGAACTCTCAAGCATGAGGTTCTGAGTTTGATCCCTGGTTTCCCATGTTCCAGAATGGTAGTCTAGTTCTCCTCTCATAAATTAAAAGGAAAAAAAACAAACAAAACCCCCACAAACTTGGCTGTGGGGCCTCATCTTTAGTTTCTCTTTAGTTGGTCTGGGGTGGGTGGGGTCTGAAAACCTCATTCTGATAAATTTCCCAGTGGTGCTAATGCTTCTGACCTGATGCCATCCATAGGACTCCAGCAGGCAAAGAATAGTTTCATTATCTCAGGGCATCTGAGCATTGGGCTGTCTCACGTAAGTTGTTACTCCTTTGTAAGCCAGAAATTTTCAAGTCCAAGGATACAGAATTTGATGCCTTCATTTCCAGGGTGATTCTTTCAGTGCTGGAAGTCATGCTAAGGCTTTTTTTCCCCCCTCCTGTCATGACAACTGGAGTATTTTAATCCACATCCTTCAGATGGGGTTAGTTTTATAACTATATCCTTAGAGTTCAAGGTAATCATCACTTCATTCCTTCATAACCTCTTTTTTTAGTTTCATCATCTGATTTGGAGAGATTTGGCAGTAGATTTCTCTACTTAATTAGGTTCAGGTAATTTATGTACTACCCCAAGGTCTCTGATGAAAATATGGAACAGAATCTGCTATGAAACAAGTATGTATTGTCTATATTTTGTACTATGTGCACTTAACCCGGTGCACCACCACCCGTCCCCTTTTCTATATTTTAATAAAGATTTTTTAAAGTTTTTCTCATATCTTACATTCAGTAATGTTCATATTTCCATTTTCTTTTTGTTTTAAGATTTTATTTTATTTTATTTTAAATTTTTATATTTATTTATTTATTTATTCCCTTTTGTTGTCTTTGTTGCTTTATTGTTGTAGTTATTATTGATGTCATCATTGTTGGACAGGACAGAGAGAAATGGAGAGAGGAGGGGAAGACAGAGAAGGAGAGAGAAAGACAGACACCAGCAGACCTGCTTCACCACCTGTGAAGCGACTCCCCTGCAGGTGGGGAGCCGGGGGCTTGAACCGGGATCCTTACTCCGGTCCTTGCGCTTTGCACCATGTGTGCTTAACCTGCTGCGCTACAGCTTGGCTCCCCATATTTCCATTTTCTTTTCTAGTAAAATCTTCAGAGAGCCTAGTATACTATGGGTGCTTACATTTGCTTGAGAGTCCAAAGCTTTATCACTACGCCACCTCTAAGACCACGACTGGTGCTTAACATTTCCTATCTCTTCCAGGTTCACTTCTTCAACAGCTTTTTTCATAGACAGCTGGTAACCAAAGGATATAATGGAGTAAAAAGATGGACTAAAAAGGTATTCTATTTTATTTCTTTTCTAAAATTGAAATGGGGATGATAAAATCTTTAATATTGGGGCTAGACAGTGGCTCACCTGGTAGAGTGCACGTCTTACCATGAGTGAGAATGTGGGTTCAGGCCCCTTTCCTCACCTGCATTGGGAAAGCTTCTCAAGTGGTGGGAGCTGTGCCGCAGGTATAATAGCACTACATTTTGCCCCCAGGAATGGGCAGTGAAACCACATGACCGTTGGCAGGTCTATATGATCCTTGAATATGGAAGACAATCAATGATCGGTTTTAAAATACAATGTGATACAAATTATATATATAGTTGTATATGTGAAAATGTACTTTAAAGAAAAAAATCTAAAAAAAAGATATCACTGAAGGATAGCTTTTTATCTTTTTTTTTTTTTTTTTTGGCATTAAGGGTTATCACTGAGGCTTGGTGCATGCACAGCTTTACTATTACTGCCAGCCATTTTTATTTCTTTGTTCTTTTCTTTTGATAGAGGGTGAGAGACAGAGGAAAGGAGAGACGCCTGTAGCACTGCTCTACCATTCATGAAGCGGTGGGACTGGGGACTTGAATTGTAGTTCTTTGGTCATGATAATGTGGGCACTCCACTGAGTGAGCTATCACCTGGCCCTGTATTTTCTTATTTTTATTTAAAGCTATTTCTATAGTTAAGGAAAAAGTCATTTTAAGGAATAATGCAAATTTGATCTCAGTACTGTATTTTGAAAATTTAATAGATTGTTTGTTTTAGATACTCAGAATTTTTAAACTGAAAAGACCCACAACTGTCTATTTTGTCTAATACTTCCTCCTGTCCACCTCACCTCCCAAACGTGGATATTGAAACTATAAAACAGAAGTACTTGAGTGCTTTGCTTCACAGTTAGGTAGACAAGTAGAAGATTCATCTAGAGCAGGACATTACCTAAATAAGAGACAGCTAAAGGGCTTGAACAGTTTCTACAAATCTTACATCTTTGCTTTCTTTTTTTTCCCCTTTTGTTACCCTTGTTTTATTGTTGTTGTAGTTATTATTATTGTTACTGTTTGTTTTTTTTTAAAGATTTTATTTATGAGAAAGATAGTAGGAGAGAGAAAGAACCAGACATCACTCTGGCACATGTGCTGCCAGGGATCGAACTCGGGACCTCATGCTTGAGAGTCCAAAGCTTTATCACTGCACCACCTCCGGGACCACATTATTGTTGTTATTGATGTCATTGTTGTTGGATAGGACAGAGAGAAATGGAGAGAGGAGGGGAAGACAGAGAGGGGGAGAGAAAGACACCTGCAGACCTGCTTCACCACTTGTGAAGCAACTCCCCTGCAGGTGGGGAGCCGGGGTTCGAACTGGGATCCTTAACTTTGCGCCACATGTGCTTAGCCCGCTGTGCTACCGCCTGACTCCCCCAAATCTTACATCTTTAAAGAGGTTTATAGGGTCAGGGAAATAGCTCACTTGGGTAGTGTGCTTCATTGCCATGTGCATGACTCAGGGTCAGGCCCAACTATCATCACATTGAAGGAAGTTTTAGTGCACTAATTCCTCTCTCTCTCTCTCTCTCTCTCTCTCTCTCTCTCAAAACAGTAAAATAGGGTTAAGATTGTTCTAGCTCAGGAATTCACTAAAATACTCTAAAAGAACACCTGGAAAAAATTAATTTACTCATTTGCAAATGTTTATTGAGTATTTGTTACTTCATTACCTAATCCATAAAGGAGATTTTTAAATGTAGTAGCAAATATTCATATATTATAAAGCTTATGTATCAAGTTATTAAAAATGAAAAGATTTGGATTTTTGTTGTTTGTATATTCTATAGTGATGGCTGAATATTTTTTTTCTTGATTAGGTGGATTTGTTTAAAAAGAGTCTTCTATTGATTCCAATTCACCTGGAAGTCCACTGGTCTCTCATTACTGTGACACTCTCTAATAGAATTATTTCATTTTATGATTCCCAAGGCATTCATTTTAAATTTTGTGTAGAGGTAAGTTAATTAACTGCTTAGTGTTTCATTTATATTGTGGTTGACAAAATCTTTTGTAAGTTCTAGATAGAATGGGTGTATCAGTTCTTGTCATGGAAACTAATACTGTAAGAGAAAGGGACTAGAAGAGCAATTTCCCGGTAGGGAAATATCACCAAGATATATATACCCTATTTGGATTTCAACAGATCTTTTTTTCTGCATTTTCCTTAAAACTACATTTTGCTTATGACTAGAAATGATTTTCCTTTGTCCTCTTAGAGCTAAAGTTCGGTTGTATCTTTAAAATAACTGTAGAATTTTGAATTACATGGCAAGAACCATTTAGAAATAGTGACTGAAAAAAAAAAAAATCTCAGAAGCCATAAAGACAAAAATTATTCAAAATACCCTACCAAGAAATGTAGGTGATCTTTAAAATGAAAATTTAAGTATTGACAGGAAATTTGAACAGATGAAAAGATAGGCAGACTCATCAATTCTCTTTATTATTTTAATTAATTATTTTTTTAACCAGAGCACTGCTCAGCTCTGGCTGATGGTTGTGCGGGGGATTAAACCTTGACCCTCAGGCATGAGAGTCTCTTTGCATAACCATTATGCTATCTATCCACCATCCTCAGATCAATTCTCTTACTAAGTTATACCAAAGTAAAAATTAGCTGTTTATTTGGTTATAAAAACAAATTATAGGTGAAATAATGACCTAGGTATAAAAATATAAAATTGCAAAAATTAGAATAAAGTATAGAAGATACTTCTTAGGGTAGTAAAATTTCTTACACAGAATAGAAAAACAAAATAATGAAACAGATTGATAAACTTAACCACACCATTATTTACTACTCCATTGTATCATAAAGTCAATAGACTGGACTTGGAGAAAATGTGTGTGACATATGTAATAGTCACTAAGCAGAATGTATAAAGAACCGTATGTCAGAGTTTCTTGTTTTCTCTTTTTGCCTTATATGTTAGTTATAGTTGACTGGTAATGAAGTATTTATGTGGGTATAAGGAAACATTTTCCTCTTGTCTGGTAGAGTATACAAACTGATAAACTCATGTGGGGGACAGTTCCAATTGTAATCCATTCTAAGTGCCCTAAAATTTAAAAGTTGCATATTTTTCTTTTTAAAAAATTGTGTTTATGAGAAGCTAGAGTACCACTGTGCCATTTATATGTTTTGTTTTTATTTATTTTAATTCAGTGCTGGAAATAAAACCCAGGACCTCATACACATAAGGCTACCACTACGCTACTTCCCCAGCCCCAAAAGATGCACATCAGTGCTATTTGTCTCCCCCATAACATCCACTTCATATGTATCGGTTCCATGAAAATACTTTTTAAAAAATTGTTTTAAAATATTTATTTATTTATTCCCTTTTATTGCCCTTGTTGTTTTATTGTTGTAGTTATTGTTGTTGTTGTGACTGGATAGGACAGAGAGAAATGGAGAGAGGGGGAGAGAAAGATAAACACCTGCAAACTTGCTTCACTGCTTTTTAAGCAACTCCCCTGCAGGTAGGGAGCCAGGGGCTCAAACCGAGACCCTTACACCGGTCCTTGGGCTTTGCGCCACATGTGCTTAACCCGCTGCGCTACCGCCCGTCTCCCCCATGAAAATGCTTCTACATGTTTGCAAGATGCGTTGTGCACCAGGATACTTATTGCTGTATCTTTCCATTGATAGTAGTGAAAGATCAAAATAGCTGAAATTCAGCTCTACCAAGAGCATATGTACACTACAATATGTTCTTATTCTTAAACTGACCGCAGCAATTAAAAAGAACATAGTAGAGCTCCCTGTCTCCTAAAATGGAAGATCACCGAGAACAGTGAGTTTAAAAAGCATGTTTGATGGGACCAGGTGGTGGCGCACCAGGTTAAGTACACACATTACACAAGGACCCAGATTCAAGCCCCTGGTCCCTACCTGCAAGGGGAAAGCTTCATGAGTGTTGAAGCAGGGCTACAGGTGTCTCTCTCTGTCTCTTTTCCTACCTCCCCTTCCTCTCTCAATTTCTCTCTATCTCTATCCAATAATAAATAAGATTTTTTTAAAGTGTTAAAATGACAATTATTTTTTTTAAAAAAAGCATGTTTGAGAGTCCAGGAGATAGCTCAGCAAGTAGGATGCAGTCCTTACTCAGTCCCTGGGTATGAGCCCATAGGAGCACCATGGACCACTAAAAGGAGCCTCAGAGATGTTGGAGGGGTTTCATATCTCTCCCTCATCTTTCTTCCTCTTTTAAGTAGAATCTAAACAATGGACTAGAGAGGGAGTTCAGTGACATTGTGCATGTGCAAAGAACTTGATTCATTCCCCAGAGCCACAGTGTGTGGGGGGGGAAGCGCCCAGTGCTGGAAAAAAAAAAAAAAAAGATGAGAGGGTTGGTGGTTGGTGAGTAGCTCACTTGGACAGTACAAGGCCTTGCCCTGTGCACCACCCAGGCTTGAGTCTGCCCCCACCACGCTGTAGGGAGTTTCGGTGCTGTGGTCTCTTTAACTCTGTCTCCCACTTCTTGGTCTTTATTTAAAAAACAAAGCAAAACAACTGAAAAGTCACCCTGGAACAGTGAGGCCTCAGGGATGACAAGAATAAATTCAAAAAGTTTGTTTCAGAATGGCACAATATGTGAAATAAAAACGTATGTTGTCTAGATCTATGTTTGTGTATATATATGTGTGTATATGTGTATATATATAAACACTTGTATAGGTATGCATACATACATATTTCTAAATATACATAGGTTTTTACTCCACCTCAGAAAGGGTTAATTTATTTCATGTAAGCTCTGACTTCATCCTTAGGAGGGACAAGAATTGGAGAAAGATGTTGAGGTCATGGGGAAAGTTTCTATAGGCTTTGTCTTGGTAAGGGACTTTAGCATTGGATTGTATATAGTATCTAGAATGGGTTTGAATATAACTTTCTAGAAACTGAATTATCCCTTTACCTGTAGCCCTAAAAATATGGAATATATATGCGACTGTAATGTATTTCATCTGGTTCCAGTTGTTAATGTCTGCCATGGATTCTATCCCTCTACCGAGTATTGGCAGTACATACCAAAGGCTTTCCTTTTGTTTTGCTGATATTTGTTTCAAATTAAGTATGTCGACTTACTGTTGGAGAAGGTTTATATCATGAAAGTTCTAATCACAGCATATACCAGCTGGTACCCCAGTCTTAAGTGCATGCTGAGCACAGGATGTCTGAGTCCCTGACAGTATGAAGTGAAAACTGAAATAAAGTCCCAATTTAAATTTGTTAATGCATACTCTGTCCAGAGGTAGGGCCACAGCTGCGTCCTCTCCTTCTGTCTGCTGTGGACAGGTTCCATTTTCCACCAACTGATGGAACACAGCATCTGTGTTGTGGTTTCTTTTTAACCAGAATATAAGAAAGTATTTGCTGACTGAAGCCAGAGAAAAAAATAGACCTGAATTTCTTCAGGGTTGGCAGACTGCTGTTACAAAGGTAAGTTATGTAATAAAAATAAAAACCCAAATATATTAGGGGTGGGATTATTTCAGGGGTTGAATGTTTTTTTAAGAGCATTTGAGCCTAAACTTGTAATTATTGTAAGCCAATGTTATGTAATAAAAACAAAAACCCAAATATATTAGGGGTGGGATTATTTCAGGGGTTGAATGTTTTTTTAAGAGCATTTGAGCCTAAACTTGTAATTATTGTAAGCCAATATTAAGTCAATAAATAATGTTTTAAAAATAATTTTATTAGGAAAATAATGAGCTACAAGGCAGTTGTTGCCTTGCAAGAACATGTAAATGTTTCTTTTTCTTTTTCTTTTACCAGAGCACTGCTCAGCTCTAGGTTATGGTGGTGTGGGGGCATTGAAGCTGGGACTTTGGAGTCTCACGGATGAGTCTTTTTTTTTTTTCTTAATATTTATTTATTCCCTTTTTTGTTGTCCTTGTTTTATTTTTGTTGTTATTGATGTCATTGTTGGGTAGGACAGAGAGAAATGGAGAGAGGAGGGGAAGACAGAGAGGGAGAGAAAGATAGACACCTGCAGACCTGCTTCACCGCCTGTGAAGCGACTCCCCTGCAGGTGGGGATCCAGGGGCTCGAACCGGGATCCTTATGCGGGTCCTTGCGCTTCGCACCACGTGAGCTTACCCCACTGCGCTACTGCCCAACTCCCCAAGAGTCTTTTTTAAAAAATATAATTAAAAAAAATTTTTTAATTATCTTTATTTATAGGATAGAGAACAGCCAGAAATCAAGAGGAAAGGGGGTAATAGGACAGAGAGAGACAGAAACTTGCAGCACTGCTTCACCACTCGGAAAGCTTTCCCCCTGCAAGTGGGGACACGGGGCTTGAACCCAGGTCCTTGCTCACTGATACATATGTGCTCAACCAGGTGCACCACCACCCAGCCCAGAGTCTCTTTGTATTAACCATTATGCTGTCTACCCCCCACCCAAATTTTTTTCTTTTATAAAATTTTTTATTTATAAAAAGGAAACATTGACAAAACCATAGGATAAGAGGGGTACAACTTCACACAATTCCCACCACCAGAACTCTGTATTCCATCCTCTCCCCTGATAGCTTTCCTATTCTTTACCCCTCTGGGTGTATGGACCCAAGATCATTGTGGGATGCAGAAGGTAGAAGGTCTGGCTTCTGTAATTGCTTCCGCGCTGAACATGGGCGTTGACAGGTCCACACTCCCAGCCCGTGGTGACAAAGACGAGCAGAGCCCTAGAGGCTACAGGGGAGCAGCTCGTTATAACCCTCAGCTTCCTACTTACCACATAGCTGCACAGTTTCTCTGTGCTTACTGAGAATAATTTGGGCCAATTGCTACTGATATGATTGCTCTACTGACAAAAAAAAAAATAAGTCAAACTTTATATTAAAAACTACAACTGTAAAAAAAAAAAAAAAAGACATTCAGAAGTAGAAGGTATGACTTAGGAAGAGAAGCCAGGATTATAGAAAAAAAATGGGCAAATATATATAACTATAGAAATAATATTCAACTCAGCCTGTGATCTTGGGAGAATTAAAGCAGTTTTCAGTTGAGGGAATGGGGACACAGAACTCTGGTGGTGGGAAAAGGGTGGAATTATACCCATTATATATTTTTTAATATTAAATCACTATTTTAAAAAAGCACTACATCTGTTGGTGAAATCTGCCTCTTGCCTTAAGATTCTTATTTTCAGATGACCCATCTAGACCCAGAAAAATAATGAAATTACTTTTTATCTATAAGGAGACATGTATGTACATTGGACTACTTCCTAGAGATTTGGGCAGAATGCTGACCTGAGACTTGGTCTAAACACAGGTCTGGAAGCAGCACTCTGCTTGCTCGGCCAGTAAAGCATATGCGAGGCAGCTGTCAAGACAGAGCCTCCCAATCCTGTCATGAATAATCAGTATCTGGCATTTATGGTCCATAGACAGGTCATCTAGAGAGAAGCATCTTTAGTCTAGAGATGAGAGCATTGAAGCTGAAGTATGATCTTCCCAAAAGGCCACTGAAAATATTGATGTAATCTAGTCTTTGAACTTCGATCTGTCTGGATCAAGAACATAGTGTCTTTAAAGAGCAGAATCTTGACACTAAACCTAAATTCAAAGCCAAAGGAGATAAATTAATTTTTCATCCTCAAAATAAACCAAATACTGAAATTTAAACATAAACTTTTCAGTTTTGCATTTTCGATAAATGAAGTATACTAGTTCAAAACTGAACACATTTCCCAAATTATTCAAGTAGAATAGCTGTGAATTCTCTTAAAAGTAGTCATGATTTCTGACACTTTAGGTAGAATATACTACCCAGATCTTTTCTTTATTATTTTTTTATCTTTATTTGTTTATTGGGTAGAGACAGCCAGAAATTAAGAGGGAACAGGGTAATAGGGGAGAGAGATAAAGTGACACCTGCAGCCCTGCTTGACCACTTGTGAAGCTTTCCCCTGCAGATGGGGACCTGGGGCTTGAACCCGGGCCTTTGTGCTTTCTTTTATTTATTTATTTTTGAATTTTTTTTTGATTCTTTTTTTTTTTTTTTCCTCCAGGGTTATTGCTGGGCTCGGTGCCGGCACCATGAATCCACCGCTCCTGGAGGCCATTTTTCCCCCTTTTTGTTGCCCTAGTTGTTGCAGCCTCGTTGCGGTTATTATTGCCATTGTTGACGTTGCTTTGTTGTTGGATAGGACAGAGAGAAATGGAGAGAGGAGGGGAAGACAGAGAGAGAGGGGAGAGAAAGACACCTGCAGACCTGCTTCACCGCCCGTGAAGCGACTCCCCTGCAGGTGGGGAGCCGGGGGCTCGAACCGGGATCCTTATGCCGGTCCCTGCGCTTTGCGCCACGTGCACTTAACCCACTGCGCCACCGCCCGACTCCCTTATTTTTAAATTTTATTTATTTATTTCCTTTTGTTGCCCTTGTTGTAGTTGTTATTATTGTTGTTATTGATGCGCTTAACCTGCTGTGCTACTCCCTCCCTTGCGCTTTCTAACATATGTGTTCAGCCAGGTGCACTATCACCCAGCCCCAGTACCCATATCTTTTAAACTATTCTGCTTAATTTTATAATTAATTTGGAAGCAGTGTAATTCTGAGATGAAAAATGAAGACTGCTAACTTGGTTTCCATCTAAGAACTCAAGAGTCCAGGCACATGTTCTCTAAAGCGCTATTCCAATTTGATTCCATTGAATTAAACCTTCCAAATGGACATTTTAAAAAATAGGGATTTGTGTTAAGTTGGGACTGGTAGTTCTTTTCATGTGGCCAGATGCCTTTATAAAGTCAAACAATACAGAGGTGTATACCAATTGTCCTGAGTAGAGATAAATTTCTCATCTCGTGTTCATTTTTCTATGAAATTTTTCTTAACTACAAAAATATTTGGTCTGATATTCATCATGATTTTGTTCTTCCTCTTAGTGTATTCCGCAACAGAAAAATGACAGTGACTGTGGAGTCTTTGTGCTCCAGGTAAAGGAATATGGATTTTTATTTTTCAGAATTTGTATGGATTAACTTTGTTGCATTTAGAGAAGGTAATAGAATTCCTGTGATTTGTGTATTTTCTTAGGTAGAGGTAATAGTACTTTCCCTCCCTCACTTCCTTTCTGAATCTTCAGATGCTATTAGAACTGTTTCCGAAGGCCAAGAATGCATGACTGTTGTCATCCAGGTCTGGTAGCGGTTACCAGTAGGCCACACCAAGGACACTGAACTTGTCTGTATGATGGCTCTTTGCATATGCAAAGTTGACTATTGTTTAAACCTTTGGCAAATAGTCTTTCACCATAAATAACTTTTAAATAATGGTAATGTTAAAAGCACACAACTATACTTTTTCTTGATCTAAGTTCCATTAATGGTCTGAAAGATACTGAAATATTTGTTAAACATCATGTCTATGATGGATTATATACTTTATGAATTTAGAAACTTCCCAGAATCTTGGTTCATCTGTATGACTCATGAATGTCTGAGGTAAACAAATTCGAATTCTTCCCTAAATGCCATTATTAGTTCTAGCTGCCTTCTCAGCAAGTTGTACCTTGAGAAGAACAAGAGCCTCTTCATCAGCTTTTGCTTTTCAGAACTGAGTGGGCAACAGAGGAGGACCCAAGCCATGTATTTGTCTTGATAGATGTCTAATTGAAGCAAACATTTAAAAATACTGTCTTACAAGTTGAAGCAGACTTCAGAGTATTGTGTTGGGCCCTATTCTATTAGGTCCTCACCTGTTAAAATATATTGGGTTGATAGACAACTCTGCATGTCACTTATGTGTTTCTGGGGTCTTTGCAGTACTGCAAGTGCCTCGCCTTAGACCAGCCTTTCCAGTTTTCCCAAGAAGACATGCCCCGAGTGCGGAAGAGAATTTATAAGGAGCTTTGTGAGTGTCGACTCATGGACTGAAACTCATCAGGGACTCTGGGAAAGTCTGACCAAGTTGGAGCAGATGGTTTATTACTTGAATCTCCAAACACTTATTTGAATTTTTACAGATATTTCAGATCAGTGGTATTGGGCCACTATTGTTACCTCAGTCTTGATATTATTCTTGCCCTATTCATTTCTCTAACTACCATGTGCTATTTTTAATGTTCAGTTTGGTTTCATTTTTAATTTTATGAATTCTGTGTGTCTCCCTCATATTTAATATTTATTATTATCCAAACGCATGCAAATAAAGAGCATGCAGAGTATTAAAAAAAAAAAGCCTAATAGATTTGGTGCAGCTTCTGAAATTTAGTTAAAAGTGAACTGAATACAGGTTTAAAATTTAATCCCAGAACCTAAAAATGCAGGATGTTTTTTGATACAGTTAAGACTCTGAGAACAGATATTCCATGGGGCAGAAAGGGTTAGTAGTTTGTTTTTGACAAAACCAGTCCTGTTTTACTTTTATCAACAGTACCTTTTACTGACTTTTCTTCTCCACTGATGTTTGGAGAGTGAGATGTGTTCCGCTTTTGAGGGTGGGAAGGAAATAGCTGTAAACTGACCATTGTGTTGGATTTATAGAGGCCCACTTATGAGCACAGTGCTTGCTATGGAAGAATTGATTATGGTATGAGAAAGATACCATAAAACACAAGAAATTTCCATCTTGCTTTTAAGGAAGAGGATAACAAACATCTAAATCTTATAAAAAACCTTTTGCTGGGACATTGAATTCCCTGAAAATTTCTGGCTTTGACACATTAAAAAATAATGGTCAGGTGAGAATTCAGCATAAAAGTAATTTGCAAGTTGTCAGGCTACCTTGTGATATTAATCATGTAGAGGAAATTAAGATTTATAAAATACCTCCCATTTCAGGGGTATTTAAGTAAGATGTTAGTATTCAGAACTGAAGACTGACTTTAAGCCTTGTGCAGATGAGGACAGAAGAGTAGGTAATAAAAAAAGGACTTGACTTCATAGGAGTATAAGCTAATGAAACTGTTCCTGCCCCTGCCACCCCCCATCTCATTAGTGATCTCACCAAGATGCAGGTCTTCTCTTTTAGTTTATCCTTGTCCAGCCGTGAGACGCTTGTACTTCTAAAAATCTTGTCTTCTGGGGAAAGGCAGAAATGGTCCTGTCCTTACATTTACCTGCATTAGGACTGGAGTAATGTATCTTGCATCTTTAATTTAGCCTTTTGTGATATTTAAAAACTGAACTAAGAGAAATGCATGTTAAACCTTAATTTATTTTTCCTGAGATGGGGCAGGAAAAACAAATGTGTATGTAAGAAGCTCAGAAACTGATACAGAAAAAGAAATGGCAGCAGACACTTGGATTTATGCCCAGTTTGGTATGGGGTATTGAAATAAAAAGCTGAAGTGTGCAGTTTAACTTGACCATCAGGCTGATTGCCGGCAGTTGAGAGTAGAGTCAGAACATGTTTACATGTAGGGTTCCTATCCCCAGACATTCCAGCAGCCACTCCAGTGTTTACATTGCAATAGCCCCAGCACTTTCCTTTAGAATCTCAGACTCCATAGTTTTTGTTTGTTTGTTTGTTTTTAAATCCAGGTCAGTATTTCTTCCTGTGTGCTTCAAGTCTTTAAACCAGACTGAGATCAGAGGCACTTTATGCTGCTACAGGGTTGTGCCAGCATTGGGAAGGATGTCTTAAGGTTTTCAAGCATAATATACAAACATGAGGGTCCCCCCCCCCTTTGTATTTATAAAAGTGGCCAGTAACTAGACTTATCAGTTCAAAAATTTATGTTTCACATTTTCCTCCCTTAATGAGAGAACAAGGCATGCAAAAGAGGTAGAAATAATTATGTTTAGGTAACCAAAGGCTTGAGCTATTTCTCACAATCTGAAGAAAAGCCCTCTTCTTAGCACTGAGACATGGAGGGCTGAGTGGAGAGAATCTTAAATGAGCAGCACGAGTCCAATAGATTTCCTTTCACCTCCAGCTTATTAGAGCAGCCTGATGTGCTCGGTTCTCCAGTTTAGCAAAATGCTGGATATCAGAAGTCTTAAATTGTCTTTCAGTGAAACTGGGTTTTAGTACAGTCACTTTTTGGCACCTCTTGTGATTTAGTTTTACACGTCTGTTTAGCCGAGGTCCTGCATTAGAATAGTCACTATCCTGATGTTTGCAGTAACTGCTTTCTTGCCACAAAGACATTTTGGGATTATAGACTATGCTAGTGATAGAAGAGATAAACATTGTTTATCAGCAGCTTGACACTGAACTTGTTTGGGTGTCCACGGGTGGGCAGATCTATTTTGAGTGCAGACTTGTATAAACTGAAAGCTACTTAGATGTGCCTTCAACAAGCTCTAGTCCTCCCTCACCCATCAACAAACTTACTAGGCTATAGTTGCTTTTTTTTTTCTTCCCCTCTTTTTTTTGGGGGGGGGGGATTATTCGGTGGTGTTGGGATCAAAGCTAGGACCTCATGCTTTGTGAATTACTGTACTCAACCACTAACCTGCATCCCTAGCCTTTTATTTGCTTCTTTCCAGTGATATTTATCCCTTTTGTTAAATCTAAATGAATGTAGACTTAATCCACCTTCATTTCTCTATAAAGAATTGTAGAGAACCACCCTTTCCTCAAGGATATAACAATGAAACCTAGACAGTTTTTCTTTGCTTTAATACTGTATTTTCCACTTAACATTGAACACAAGTCAACACCGATCATCTTGAGTTCAAAGCTAAAACAAACAGACCTACTGGGACATTAGCCAGCATAAGTTTTAAGTTGAGCTGCCTGTTTCCATTGCAGTTGTGCTTTCCTAGGTCAGAACATGTAACTGGGGGCTCCACAGGCTCAGACCCTTTAGGTAGAAACTGTTACTTGTGTGAATTAGATTCCTGCTCTGCTTAATTAAGAAAATGATCAGCAGTTATGTGCACATACTTTTGTTATGTGCTCGGTCCTGCCTTCTGACCTGCAGATGCCATCAGAGAAGTGCTAATTGTATTTGGGTATTACAAAAGCAAGCTGTACACTGAAATGGTACCTTTTGGCCAGAAAAAGAATTTATTTAAAGATTGTGATCATGTAAAAACTACTCAAACCTTCTAGCAAAAATATTTTTTTGAAAAATAAACTAAATGCTTTATAAACGTGTTCTCATGTACTGACTACTACTAAGTGGTGAGTAATGGTTCCCAGTCAAAAAGGCTTAGAAAAAGCAACAAAGGTGGGGGTCGGGCAGTAGCGCAGCAGGTTAAGCGCACGTGGTGCAAAGCGCATGGACAGAGAGGTAAGGATCCCAGTTCGAGCCCCCAGCTCCCCACCTGCAAGGGAGTCCCTTCACCTGCGGTGAAGCAGGTCTGCAAGTGTATCTTTTTCTCCACCACCCCATCTTCCCCATCTCTCTGTCCTATCCTACGACACCGACATCAATAACAACTACAATAAAACAAGGGCAAAAAAAGCAAAGGATGCTGGGCGGTGCACACCCAGTTAAACACACATTACCATGCACAAGGACCTGGGTTTGAGTCCCTGCTGTCCACTTGCAGGGGGGTGGTTCCAGGAGCTGTGAATAAGGCCTGCGGGTGTCTTTCTCCCTATCTCCCCACCCCTTCTGAATTTCTGTCCTATGAAAACAGGAGGCAGGTAGGGAGCCAAGGAAGGAAAAAGAAAAACTGCTGCCAGGAATAGTGTATTAATAGTGCGGGCACCAAGTCCTAGCAACAACCCTGGTGGTAAATAGCAACCCACAAGGCTCTAAGCAGCCTCTCTTAAACAGCGCGGTCCAGTAAATTTTCCATGATAGAAACGGTCCATATTTGGATCCTCTGCAACAGCCACGAGCCATACATTTTTTGGCCCTCCAGGGTTATCGCTGAGGCTCGGTGCCATTTTTCCCATTTTGTTGCCCATGCTGTTATTGTCATTGTTGCCATTGCTGTTGTTGGAAAGCAGAGAGAAATTGAGGGGGAGAGAAAGATAAGACACCTGCAGACCTGCTTCACCAAATGTGAAGTGACCCCCCACTCCGCAGGTGGGGAGCCAGGGGCTCAAACTGGGATCCTTAGGCTGGTCCTTGTGCTTTGTGCCATGGATGCTTAATCTGCTGTGCTAACGCCCCGACCCCCCCCTGGAACTTAATATTTTAGTTAAATAGATGAAACAAGTAAATTATGTAAATTATTCAGATTCCACCCCCCAAAAAAGTTCTGTAGGATATTCATAAACATTCCAGAGTAAAAGATCCTGTGTTCTCTTTATAGGCGAGGAAAAGGACACAGACAGTAAGTTGGTCCAACTTTATTGAAATCTATTACAGAAGATACAATTCCATTGGGAACCAATTGCTGTGGTTTTATGGCCTGGAGAAATCCGAGTTACGCACTACTACAAAAGAATATAAAACATGTCAATTCAAACTACAGTGTAAAAAGAAATTTTAAAAATTGAGTTTATCATTAGATTAAACTTTTGCAGTTTTCCCCCTATACTTACAAGTAGTTCTTTGAAAAATGTAAATAAACAGTCTGAATTGAATGTGAAGACCTATATTTGGTCTAAATACAAAAGGTGTCCACACAGATACTAGAACTTTAACTTTCACAAACTATTAGAAATTGGGAGATGTCCTTTTGCAAATGAAAAACATTTAAGTCAGGAAAAATTAGATTTGCAGTTTTAAACGAGCAATAGTTTTACATGTATTAGAGAAATCATCTCCACTTATAAAAATAAATGTAGCTCTGATTCTTCTCTCTAGAGAGCATCAGTTAATTATGAAGGTTCAGAAACACAGTAACCATCATTAGTGAGAAAACCAGTCTCCAGTATGAGAACTGGCAAAAAATATCTGACCAAAGTGCTTTTGATTTGTTTAGCAATCTCCAGGTTACTACTATTATTTTAAACTTACTCCATTCCCAAGATCATTTTGGACACAAAAAGAAATCTGATGGCCCTCTAGCATGCTCCATCATGCCAACATACTGTTTTTAACTACTGTCTCTTGATAATTCCACTTTTTGAGGGACCCCGTAAATACAACTTGAAATAAGGCTCTTCATAATATTAAACCCTTGTTTTTATTTTAGCTTTAGGTATACCATGTCTTTTATAAACTGCTTAGTTAAAACTTCAGATTTCATATATCCTGATAAAGTGTGGAAGCAGGTGGTGTCCCCTGAAACTATGGCTGGCTTCTGTAGCAACTATGTAAGAAGTTCCCTTGACTCCTAAATTTGCCTTTTAGAGTTAAAACTTAAGAAAATCAATTTAGTTGTCCCACAGATGTTCTTAATTTAGAGGAAAACTCAAGCTACCTTGTGAACTTTTTTTAAAAAAGCAATAATTCTAGCCCCAAATACAGATCATGAACCTACCACTTAAGATTGAAATATGGCAAACTAAAAATAACCTTCCAGTCTTCCTAAAATGTTCTGGCACATAGATAAACCTATGCTATAGAATAAATCTGTTGCCAAGGAATCCAATTTTTGACCTGGTAACAGAAAACCATTCTGGGAACCTGAACTCTGACACAAGGCCAAAAGTAGGATTAAAGACATTCTCTGGATTCTGTCCTTTTAATAATTTATAGGGAAAGCCATCAGGAGGCTGCCGGCTCAGTAGAGGTATCGATCGACGGCTGGTAAAAACATGCAGAGCTGTAGACCCTGGGTACTGTATGTCAACAAACCCAGTGGGCGAGAGAGACGTTTCCATGATGAGGCTCTCACCACTCACTGGTTTTGGGCTGAGCTAGTTTTCCATAGCCGCCTCTCCCGGCATCATAGTCCTGTCGATACTCATCTCGCACCTTGATGGAAAAGAACGCAAGTTAGAGTGTGCAGAAGATGGGTGGAAGAAACGGGCTCTCCTCTCACAAATGTCTCACATATGAGTCTATGTGCGTGTGCTGCATGCGCCTGGGTGTGTAGGATTTTTTTTTTTAAAAAAAAACTGGTAACAAGCTCACATGTCCTAGAGAATGAATCATCGAAGACTACCTACTTATTTTTTTTTTTCACTTTTAAAATTTATTTCCTTAAAGAGGGGGTAGGGAAGGAGAGAGCTACAGAGAGTCAGAGTACAGCTCAGCTCAGGGTTATGGTGGTGTGGAAGATTGAACTTGGGACTTTTTTTTTTTTTTAATTTCTTATTTCTTAAAGCCAAACCTTGGATTCAGACTAACTCAACAGCATTCAGATGTGGCAAATTCCAAAGAATATAATTAGGCTACCTTAAGATAAAAACTTAACCTTTATGACCTAACAACCCCTCTCCTAGGGGTACAGCGGGGAAGCAGTTACAGGAGTCAGACCTTCCACCTTCTGCACCCCATAATGACCCCTGGGTCCATGCTCCCAGAGGGTTAAATAATTGGAAAGCCATCAAAGGAGGGAATGGGATATGAAGTTCAGGTGGCGGGAACTGTGTGGAATTGTACTCCTCTTATCCTATGGTTTTGTCAGTGTTTACATTTTATAAATAAAAACTTAAAAAAAAAGAAAGAACAGTATAAAATTTATACTGCATCATAGCAAAAGATTCTGGGGGGGAAGGTGGGAAAGGGACAGGATGAAGGAATATTGAGATCATGTTGTGTCTCCTAGACACCGAACAAGGGGAGATGAAAAACTGTGTCTATAAGACTACAGGGCAGGGTGGGATAGATAGCATAATGGTCATGCAAAGAGACTCTGATGCATGAGGGAGGCTCCAAAGTCTCAGGTTCAATTCCTTCCTCCACCCCACTCCATACTACCATAAGCCTCAGCTGAGCTATGCACTGGTTAAAAAGAAAAAAAATAAATAAATAAGACTATACTGTAAACCATTAACCACCCAATTAAAAAAAAAAGATAAAAATTTAAAACGCATTCTAGCTTTTTTTAGACACTCTTGCAGGTAGAAAATAATCTAGCCTCCAGCAAAAGTCTGGTAATGGTTGCTTGTAGAAATTTATAGGTTACACTATTTCATGATTTGCTAAAGGAATTTACCAATCCCAATGGGCAGTTTAAGATTTACTTCAAGGAGTTGGGCGGTAGTGCAGTGGGTTAAGCGCATGTGGCACAAAGCACAAGGACCAGCTCAAGGATCCTGGTTCCTCCCCACCTGCAGGGGAGTCGCTTCACAGGCAGTGAAGCAGGTTTGCAGGTGTCTATCTTTCTCTCCCCCTCTGTCTTCCCCTCCTCTCTCCTTTTCTCTCTGTCCTATCCAACAACAACAACAACAAAACAAGGGCAATAAAAGGGAATAAATAAATATTTTTTAAAAAAGATTTACTTCAAAACAAAGTTACAGGCACAAAGTTATTTTCAAAAGAACAAATACAAAGTGTGAAAAAAAATCTAACAAACACAAAACATTTATCAGTAGGACTAGAATCTCAGACAAAAGAGAAGTTTAGGGCTTACCTGGCCCCCAGATCGCCCACGACCATACTGCCTGCCCTCCTTAAAGCCTGCGTCCCAGTCTGTACGAATGATCCGGTCATCCAAGCGAGTTCCATTTATGTAGCGCATGGCATTTTCTGCATCTGCTCTGGAGTAGTATCTTGAGTGGAAGTGTTAAGGGGTACACAGTAAAATGTTTAAGTGCAAAAGCTCATTCAATCATGCATTTCAAAGACAATATGGTTCTGCACATCTAAGGTTGATCCAGAAGTCCTGTGTGAGTCAAGCATCACAGGAATTGCCAGCACATTTCATTAGAAAGACTGAAAAGTGGGAGTTGGGCGGTAGTGCAGTGGGTTAAGTGCACCTGGCGCCAAGCGCAAGGATCCTGGTTCGAGCCCTCGGCTCCCACCTGCAGGGGGTGAAGCAGGTCTGCAGGTATCTTTCTCTTTCCCTGTCTCCCCTCTCGATTTCTCTCTGTCCTATCCAACAATATCAATGGCAACAATAACAATAATGACAACAAGAGCAACAAAAAATGGGAAAAAAAGTCCTCCAGGAGCAGTGGATTTATGGCGCAGGCACCGAGCCCAGCAATAACCCTGGAGGCAGGAAGGAAGGAAGGAAGGAAGGAGGGAAGGAAGGAAGGAGGGAAGGAGGGAAAGAGGGAAGGAGGGAAGGCAGGCAGGCAGGCAGGCAGGCAGGCAGGCAGGCAGGCTGAAAAGTATCTAGTCCAGGAGGTTGCATAGCAGGTACAACACTGGACTTGCAAGCCTATGGTCCTAAATTCAACTCCTAGTATGACATTTGCCAGAGTACTGCTCTGACTTCTGTCCTTTGCTTACTACCTCTCATGAAATAAACCTTAAGAAAAGAGAGAGAGAGAGGGAGTCGGGCGGTGGCACAGCGGGTTAAGCGCACGTGGCACAAATCGCCAGGACCTGCGTAAGGATCCCAGTTCGAGCCCCCGGCTCTCCACCTGCAGGGGAGTCACTTCACAAGCGGTGAAGCAGGTCTGCAGGTGTCTGTCTTTCTCTCCTCCTGTCTTCCCCTCCTCTCTCCATTTCTCTCTGTCCTATCCAATAACAACGACATTAATAACCACAACAATGTTAAACAACAAGGGCAACAAAAAGGAAAATAAATAAATAAACAAACTTAATTTAGAAGAGAGAGAGAGAGAAAGCGGGGGGGGGGGGGGCAGCCTAATGGAGATGTAAGACTTCAATGCTGTGGTTCAGAATTGGCGCAGATGAAGTGTTAAACTCCTAAGCAAGAGGATCAAGTTTGATACTGGCAGTGTATATGGCAGAGTGATGGTCTGGTTCTCTTTTCCCAACCTTGTCAATAAATATAGAAAAAAAATTTAAGTGCCACTCAGGTTAGTAGCTCCCAAATCTACTTTATATGATCTAAATCTCTCTTTGAGGTGGTGTTTTAAAATCTCAATAGTGGTCCAGGAGGTGGCATAGTGGCTAGGTAGAACATAAAATCATATCCTGAGTTCAATCCTTGGCATCACCTGTGCCAGAATGGTACTGTTTCTCTCTCATGTTAATAAGTATTTGAAAATTATTATAAGGGGCCAGGCGGTGGTGCACTTGGTTAAGCACGCACATTACAGTGTGCGAGGATCCTGGTTCAAGCCCCACCTGCAGGGGGAAAGCTTCACGAGTGGTAAAGCAGGGCTGCAGGTGTCCCCCTCTCTCTCTGTCTCAATGTCTCTCTGTCTCTATACAATAATCAAAAAAACATTAAAAAATTTAAAAATGATTATAAGCGACTATTACTTGATGGACATAGGAAATGGTAACCTAAACTTAAATGGTAACCTAAACTTATGTCTTTAATTACACAGGGAAGTATTTGAAGTTGAAGTTCGAGTCTCTGGCACCTTAAAAGCACCCAGCACATAGTAGGTATTCAGTGTTTTTGATTGAATGCTAGAAAAACAAACAGCAGGAGGGCCGGGCAGTAGTGCACCCGGTAGAGTACACATGCTACCATGTATGCTGTTGCTAGCAGGAGCAAGAGCAAAATCTGGTCAAAATGATCTAATGGGTAAATGGAAGAGCTTGTAAAACCCAAAACCAGAAATAAAAAGTGGGGCTTCTAGTCCCAGGTGGTAGAATGAGAATTCTTTTCCTCCTTTATTTAAGAACCTCATTAAAAGGTATGGGTGTATTAAATGAGTATATGTTTCCTTTCTCAAGACAGAAAAAGAAATATACCCAAAGGCAGGGTGGTGCACAGCCACAGCTAATAGGACTTGCATTTAAGAGTTCCTAGTTCAATCCCTGGTACCATCAGTGGTCAGAAATAAGTAGTGCTGTGGTCTAGTGCTGTGGCGCAGCGATAAAGCTTTAGACTCTCAAGTGTGAAATCCCAAGTTCGATCCCTGACAGCACACGTGCCAGAGGATGTCTGGTTCTTTCTCTCCTGTCTTCCTCATAAATAAATAAAATTCTAAAAAAAAAAAAGAAAGAAAGAAAAAAAGTGGATTACAAATTAAAAAAAAAAAGAGTAGTGCTCTAGACCAAATCCAAAATCTTAAAAAAGACCATCAGCAGGCCAGCTATTTCACAAAACTAACGGAATTCTGCTAACGGATTAAGCAAGCCAATTTGAAGTACTCTCCAGGGCACCTAAAAGAGACAGCAAACTAAGGAAGCTTTTAATTCAAAGTCTGAATATGATATGAGCATGCAAATAGCTTCTAGTTAAAGATCTCTGTGGGGAGAAGGCCTAACAGAAAAGCATCTACTCCTAGACAAATGAAAATAAAATAATAGAATTCTGAAAGAACTGTCTGAAAAAACCAGGGCAGAGTCTTTGCTATTAATAGGTCCAATAGAATCCTTTCTCATTCTGACTTTTGGGAAACCACAAATCTCAAAGGCAAGTCAACAACTTGAGATGGCCTGGATTCATAAAGTGAGCCATCTTTTCCCTGACTGTGGTTAGAAAATCAGGGAGCGGCAGACATTTAAGGAAAATTAATAGTGTAAATACAAGTCAAAGGAATTTGGGGCTAGGAGATAGCTCATCTGGTACACTGCACACCTTGCCACGCAGCCATGACACCATAAGGGAACACAAAGTTGGTGCTGGAAGAGCTCTGTGGATGGTGACACAGTGACATACTGTGTCTGCTTTCCCTACTTCTTCTATTTCAAAAGAGTAAAGAATAAAGTTGGGGGTGCCACGTGGTAGCGCACCACGTTAGGTGTACATAGTACAAAGTGCAAGGATCTGCGCAAGGATCCTGGTTTGAGTCCCTGGCTCCTCACCTGTGGGTGAGGGGTGGGGGGGACTCGCTTCACAAGCAGTGAAGCAGGTCTGCAGGAGTCTATGTTTCTCCCTCTCTATCTTCCTCCCCTCTCAATTTCTCTTCTGTCCTACCCAATAAAAAAATGGCTGCCAGGAGTAGCGGATTTGTAGTACAGGCACTGAGCCCCAGCAATTACCCTGGAGACTAAATAAAGTTGGGGCGAGGGTAGATAGCATAAGAGTTATGCAAAGAGACTCTCAAGCCTGAGGCTCTGAAGTCCCAGGTTCAACCCCCTAGACCACCATAAGCCATAGCTAAGCAGTGCTCTGGAAATTAAAAAGAAATAAAATTTTTTTTAAAGTTGAGACAGGAAACCACGGCAGGCATTATACATACATGAGATCCTGAGTTTACTCCCTAGCAACACATGAAATAGGGAAAAAGGAACATAATGCCTCATGCAGAAAAAAATATTTTAAAAAGACAAATGGTATCTGAGAAACCAATAATAAAAAGGGAAGTGGGTGGGAAGATACCATAATGGAGCATACCTGAGGCTCCAAAGTCCCAGGTTCAATCCCCTACACCACCATAAGCCAGAGCTAAGCAGTGCTCTGGTAATTAAAAAGAAAAAAAAAAAACTTTAGTAAATGAAAACACGAAAGGATAAATCCAGAAGTTCAATTATTTAGTCACCAAGATGAAAATACGGATTTCAGGGTCATGGAATAACCCTGCTGGGATAGCATACCCAACAGGGCATGTGCTTTGTCCTGCACATTGCCTAGGCCTGAGCCCCAGCACCACATGGGAATCCCACTGCACTGAGGGATGGTCCAGTGCTGTAGTGTCTGAGACAGAATGAAAATCCTCCTAGGAGTGGCGACACTGCACGTGCCATGCCCTGATACTGCAAACAAAACAGCAATAGCTAACTGGGTGGTGTGTGTGCCCTGTTGTGCCTGAGGCCCAGGACTAAGCCTTGGCACCACATGGGAATGTCACAGTAATGGAGAAAGCTCCAGTGTCCTGGTTTCCCTCCCGTGGGAATGAAAGATCAGCCTGAGAGCAGTGAAACTGTGCAGCACAAAACCCAGGCTCTACTACCACAGCACCTCCAGGTGGCGCTGGAACTTGAACCTGGCAATGCAGGCTGCCCTACCCAGTGAGCTACCTCTCTGGTCCTATACAACCATTTAAAAATAGGTAGAAGTATAGGAGCGGTCACAGAACAGTGTCTAAGATGAGAGGGAAGAACAGTGTGAGCAGCACGCTACTACACGCCCACAGGGCTCTTCAGTTTGTTTGCGAAGTCTGACACTTGCACACGTCCAACTTTGCCATTCCTGTGCTAACTTTTTCATTCAGAGACAAGAGGCAGAGTGGGAGAGATCTCTTCCTAGTCCCGTGAACTATGCAGCCTGGGCTGTGTGCTACCCTACCCAGTGCGCTACCTCTCTGGCCCTCACAGGGTTTCTTCGAACACTGTATTTCTTTTTTTTTAGTCTTTTTTAAAAAATTTATTTTTAAAAAATATTTATTCCCTTTTGTTGCCCTTGTTTTATTGTTATTGATGTCGTCATTGTTGGATAGACAGAAATGGAGAGAGGAAGGGAAGACGGGGAGGAGGGAGAGAGAGAGAGACACCTGCAGACCTGCTTCACCGCCTGTGAAGTGACTCCCCTGCAGGTGGGGAGCTGGGGCCTTGAACTGGTAAAAAAAAAAATTTTTTTATTATCCTTTTATTAGATAGAGACCGCCAGAAATTGAGAGGGTAGAGGGAGGTAGAGAGGGAGCAAGAAAGACAACTGCAGCTCTGCTTCACCACTTGCAAAGCTTTCCCCCTGCAAGTGGGAACCAGGGGCCTCGAACCTGGGTCCTGACGAATTGAACATGTGAGCTCAACCAGGTGCACCACTGCCTGGCCCCACCTTAAGTGTTTCTTGGTGCTGCCAAGAAATGGGTAACTGATTATCTCTAGACTTACAATGATACAAGGATTTTAATCACACCCCTTAGACTTAAAAAACAGTGAGTACATATTCTTGAAAGGTTTTTTTTTTTCCTTAAAGAATCAAATATAGGGGCCAGGCAGTGGTGCACCTGATTAAGCACACACATTACAGTGCACAAGGACCAAGGTTCAAGCCCCTGGTCCCCACCTGCAGGGAGAAAGCTTCATGAGTGGTGAAGCAAGACTGCAGGTGTCTCTGTCTCTCTCCCTATCTTCCCCCTCTCCTCTCAATTTCTCTCTGTCTCTATCTGATAATAAATAAAATATATTTTTTAAAAAAGACCTGAATTTAAAAAAAAGAATCAAATATAAACATGGGTTTTAGAGTAGAATATAAACAGCAGTGTTTTCACCCTGAAAAGGATAGACACATTAGACAGCAGACAGGAAGGAGATGAAAGGAGGTCAAGGTGTAGGGATGCTAACTAGCCAACTAGCCTCAATTTTAAAAGCAGGTAACCTGGCCTAAGGGGTAGCTTACTCAAGTGTATGTGCTTTGCCATGCGTGAGACCTCGATACATAGTAGGAGCACCATAATCTGGGAAAGCTCTGGTGCAATGCTGTCTCTCCCTCTCCTTGAGAATGAACTCGGGGGCCTGGGCATAGCACAGCGGTTAATCACACGTGGCGCAAAGCTCAAGGACGGGTATAAGGAGCCCAGTTCAAATCCCCAGCTCCCCACTTGCAGGGGAGTTGCTTTGCAAGTAGTGAAGCAGGTCTACAGGTATCTTTCTCTCCTCCACTCTCAATTTCTCTGTCCTATCCAACAACAACAGCTAAAACAACAAAAACAGTAACAACCACAACAAGGGCAACAAAATGGGAAAAATAACCTTCCGGAGTAGTGGATTCATAATGCTGGCCCTGGGCCCCAGCGATAACCCTGGAGGCAAAAAAAAAAAAAAGAAGAAGAAGAAGAAGAAGAAGAAGAAGAAGAGGAGGAAGATGATGATGATGAAGTCAGCTGGGAAGCAGTGCAATGTGCAAGGGCCCAGCACTGCAGCAACAAAATAAGAAACAAACAGGTGACCAGCCATTGTTGGCTGTCATCCCGGAGCAACTGCAGGCACAGGCACGGCACAGAAAGGATACTCCACAAAGCAGAACCCACATGCCGTTTTCTTCACTTTATCCAGACCCATGATGATCTTCTTTATGTCGCCACTTTTGCTGAAGAGTTCATAGATTTGTTCCTCAGTTGTGTAAAAGGAAAGATTTCCAACATATAATGTACAACTTTTTTTCAGTAGTTTTTCCTGTTCTTCATTGTCACCCTAGAATTTCAAATAGAGAAAAAATTAAGTATCATAACCTAAGAAAAGCTTTGCTTCATTTCTAAGTAGGAGAACTTATTTCTGTGGCATACAGAAAGTGTTTCACTAATTCCAATTTCTCTCATTATCTCAATTCATTACAAATCCCTTGCCACGGCTGGGTGGTGGCGCACCTGGTTGAGCACACGTATTACAGTGCACAAGGACCGGAGTTCAAGCCACCGGTCCCCACTTGCAAGGGGAAAGCTTTGTGAGTGGTGAAGCAGTGCTTCAGGTCCCTATCTATCTATCTATCTATCTATATATCTATCTTTACTCTCAATTTCTGGCTCTCTCTATCCCATAAATAAATAAAGATAGTAAAAATTAAAAACAATCAAAAAAACCCTTGCCAAAAAATAAGAGAGCTGTTCCCATTCTCTGAGCATTTAAACGCAAGGTCCAGACTGCTTCGGTAGAAGACCCAGACCAAGGTTCAGTAGTTTCGTTTTTTTGCTTTTTTCCAGTAGTTCTATTACAGGTGGCACCCCTTCTCTACCATACTGCCACAGTCAGGTCTTAGGAACACTTTCCCAAGAGGCCTTCCCCTTCTTCATTTACTACTCCACATGTAAATGCCAACTCATTTCTTTCACTCTGAGAATAAGACTTAGTATTATTTGCCTCTGAATGCTTTGTAACACAGCACAGGGTGCTCAGATTAGTAGGTCTCATGATCACACTGAATTACAGAAACCATCTAGTTAAGCGAACCATCAAAAGGAAACTGATGAAATAAATTATATACATAAAAAAAAAAAAAAAAACTGATGCAGTCCCAGGGAGGTGACATAATGTGAAAGACTCTCCCGTCTGAGGCTCTGAAGCCACAGGTTCAATCCACTGCGCCACAGTAAGCCAGAGCTGAGCACTGCTCTGGTAGGAAGAAAAAAAAGGAGAAAGAGGAGGAGGAGAAGGAGGAGAAGAGAAACTGGTAACTGACTATTCTAGGCTTAGAATGGTATAAGGATTTTACTTATTTAAATTAGATATTACAGAGAGAAACCAAGGCAGGAGAAGGAAATAGGAAGGGAGAATGAGAAACACCTGTTTCACCACTCAGGAAGCTTCCCCCCTGTGTAGGTAGAAGTGAGGACTCAAACCTGGGTCCTTGCTCAGGGCAACTTGTGCCCAGCCCCCTGAGGATTTTTTTCACAAGCGGTGAAGGAGGTCTGCAGGTGTCTGTCTTTCTCTCCCCCCCAGTCCTCCCCCCATCTTGATTTCTCTCTGTCCTATCCAACAGTAACAGCCATAACAGGGGCAACAAAATGGGAAAAAATGGCCTCCAGGAGGAGAGGATTCAGAGTGCAGGCACCGAGTCCCAGCGATAACCCTGAAGGCAGAGGAAAAAAATTCTCAGGATAGGGCTGCAGAGATAGCATAATGGTTCTGCAAAAAAACTTTCATGCCTGAGGCTCTGAGGTCCCAGGTTCAATCCCCCAGCATTATCATATTCCAGAGTTGAGCAGTGCTCTGGTCTCAGCCAGTCTCTCAAAAATAAAAGAAAAAAAATTATCAGGACTAGGCTTTTTTTTTTTTTTTTGGGGGGGGGAGCAGGGGTTAGCCATACCATGTAAGGGTGCAAGGTTCAAACCCTGGGATCATGTAGGAGACAATACTGGATAAAATTCCTGCTACTACGGTGTTGCTCCTTCTATCTGAAGTGGAATGAAAAGGTCAACCCAGAAGCAGGAGAAATGAGCAAGCATGATGTCCCACAACCACAAAAAATAAAAATGGATTTAAAAAATGGCCTTTCAGAACTTTAGGGTGAGACATTAAGGAAAGTAGATTTACTGTTAGTGCTCTTATTGACTTGTTAAAATTATGGTATCTTACTACTGTCTAATAAAGCTATAGGCCTTAGACTACAGAGACAAATAACAGCAAAAGCTGAATCCTTTTCGTTTTGATACCACAGGATGTTGGAAATTAAAGCGATGAGAAATGTCAACATGGTAGAGGTGAGAATCATTCTTGACATGGTACATATTTAAAACCTGTTTGACTAGGAGTTGGGCGGTAGCACAGCAGATTAAGCGCAGGTGGCGCAAAGCACAAGGACCTGCCTAAGAATCCCGGTTCGAGCCCCCGGCTCCTCACCTGCAGGGGAGTCGCTTCACAAGTGGTGAAGCAGGTCTGCAGGTGTCTATCTTTCTCTCCTCCTCTCTGTCTTCCCCTCCTCTCTCCATTTCTCTCTGTCCTATCCAACAACAACATCAATAAGGACAGTAATAGTAACCACAACAAGGATAAAACAATGGCAACAAAAGGGGGAAAAATAGCCTCCAGGAGCAGTGGATTCCTGTTGCAGGCACTGAGCCCCAGCAATAACCCTGGAGGCAAAAAAAAAAAAAATTGTTTGACTAAGTGAATGAATCAATTTTGGTCTCAAAAGGGGCCATGGCACACTGGGTAGAGTGCAGAAAGTAGCATGCGCAAGGATCTGGGTTCAAGCTTCCAGGTCCCACCTGCAGGAGGGAAGCTTCACCTGTGATGAAGCAGTAGTGCTGCATGTGTCAGTCTTTCCCTCTCTCCCACCCCCTTTCACTGTCAATTTGTCTTTTTTTAAAAAGGAGGAGGAAAAGGTGGTTGCCAGGAGCAATGGATTTGTTGTGCAGGGACTGACCTCAGTAATAAGCCTGGCAGCAATTAAAAACTGGTCTCAAACGAAACTTGTTTTTTCCTATCCTATTAACACATTTTTTTTTTTGCCTCCAAGGTTATTGCTGGGGCTCAGTGCCTGAACCTCGAATCCACTGCTCCTGGAGGCCATTTTTTCCCTTTTGAAAGTTACCCTGGTTGTTTTTATCATTGTTGTGGTTATCATGATCATTGCCATTGATGTCTTTGTTGTTGGATAGGACTGAGAGAAATGGAGAGAGGAAGGGAAGATGGGGGGGGGTGGGGGGGAAGACACCTGCAGACCTGCTTCACCACTTGTGAAGCGACTCCCCTGCAGGTGGGACCTGGAGGCTTGAACCCAGAACCCGGATCTTTACGCCAGACCTTGCGCCATGCGCCACGTGCGCTTAACCCACTGAGCCACCGCCCGACTCCCCCCCCCCCTTTTTTAATTTTTAAGATTCACATACTGAGAGAGAAACAGAAGGGGAGGGGAGGGCAGGGGAGGGGAGGGGAGGGGAGGGGAGAGGAGAGGAGAGGAGAGGAGAGGAGAGGAGAGGAGAGGAGAGGAGAGGAGAGGAGAGGAGAGGAGAGGAGAGGAGAGGAGAGAGGAGAGGAGAGGAGAGAGAGGAGGCATCACTCTGGTACAGGCAATGTCACAGATAAAATGCAGGACCTCATGCTTGAAAGGCCAATGTGCTGGGCGCATATTACCAAGCTCAAGAGCACCCGCTCCCCACCTGCAGGGGGGGCGCTTCACAAACAGTGAAGCAGGTTTTCAGGTGTCTATTTCTCTTTCTCCATATCTCCACCATCTCTCTTAATTTCTCTCTGTCCTAGCGAATAAAATCAAGGCAGGAAGGAAGGGAGGAAAGGGAGGAATGGCCACCAGGGTAGTGGCAGATTTGTAGTGCCAGCAGAGCCCCAGGGTTAACCCTGGTGGCAACAGGAAAAAAAAAAAAAAAAAGGCCAAAAGGGAAAATAAATATAAAAAATAAAATAAAATGGGAGTCAGGCAGTAGCGCAGCAGGTTAAGCGCAGATGGCGCAAAGAACAAAGATCCCGGTTCAAGCCCCCAGCTCCCCACCTGCAGGGGAGTCGCTTCACAAGCAGTGAAGCGGGTCTGCAGGTGTCTATCTTTCTCTCCCCTTCTCTGTCTTCCCTTCCTCTCTCCATTTCTCTCTGTCCTATCCAACAACAATAACTACAAGGGAATAAATAAATAAATATTTAAAAAATTTGTTTTAAAGTGTCACTCCACTCCAGCCCCCGCCTTTGTTGTCACAGAAAATTCACTTTGCATATTTGTAGTTTTCTCTTCCCACAAAACCTACTATGACACAGCCCAAATTAAAAATTTGCTTCTTCTGAAACCCAAGCAGCTGATTCTCACTCCTGGTGCTGGGCTCCGACGGTCTACCTCCCCCCCCCCCCCCCCCCCCCCCGCACGGGCTCCTCAGTGGCGGGAAAAGGGCTAACTTTGTGGCCCCCATTCCCCACTCCCAACTATTTTCAGCCCTTTTACTAGACCAAGCACTGTTCAAACCAAAGGGCAATTAGGCTAATTTAACATCATCATCATCATCATCATCATTATTATTATTCAATCGAGTCAAGGAGCTAGCTAACCCAGTCTGTTAACAGCACAGCACTTAGACGCCAGAGACCCCAGAGGCTGCAGGTTCAATACCCGGAACCACCTTATTCCAAAACTGCTCTCTAAGGATAAATCTTTTGTTGATGTTTCTTTTTTAAAAATCCTTATTTAGAGATAGCCAGAAATCGAGAGGGTAAGGGAGATAAAGAGGGAGAGAGAGAGAGACACACCTGCAGCCCTGCTTCACCACTTGCAAAGCTTTCCCCCTGCAGGTGGGGACCAGGGGCTCGAACCCAGGTCCTTAAGCATTGTAACATATGCAACTAGGTGCACCACCACCACCTGGCCCCAGATAAATCTTTCAGAAAGACCTAAAATGTTTTTTTTTTAAATAAGTATACTGGGCATTCCAGCAAGAAATAAGAGAGAAAGCAATCTTTATTTTTAAAATGCAACTCTTTGTAATGCTGAAAATAGTGGCCTTTCTAGAAAGAACAATGTGTTCAAACCAATGGGGCATGACGTGAGTTTCTAGATAGTAAGATAGAACATGGTTCTTGCTTTTGATATTTCTAGCTTTTGGCACAGTAGAATAACGAAAAATATTTCCTATAAAGGTGAGACTTTTGCATTCCCATTATCATTTTGGTGAGGATTAAAATGTGTTTAAGGGAAGGTGATGGCACATCTGTTTGAGCGCTTATACAACAATGTGCAAGGACCTGGGTTCAAGCGCCCGGTCCCCACCTGCAGGTTGGAAGCTTCAGGGGTGGTGAAGCGCGGCTGCTGGTGTGTCTATCTCCTCCTTCCCTCTCAGTTTCTCTCTGTGCTACCCAATAGATGAAACAAATTTTAAAAGCTATTATATATACTATCATCTTTACTTTATCTGATAGCCAGAAATCCAGAGGGAAGGAGGAGACAGCGAGACACCTGCAACACTGCTTCACCACTTGCAAAGCTTTCCCCCTGCAGGTGGGGGCCAGGGGCTCGAACCTGGGTACTTGCGCACTGTAATGTGAGCGCTCAAGCTGGTGCGCCACCACCCGGCCCCATAAAAAGTGTTTAAGAAAAGATCTGTGTACACATATGTTCTTGGCAGCACAATTTGTAATAGCCAAAACCTGGAAGCAACCCAGGTGTCCAACAACAGATGAGTGGCTGAGCAAGTTGTGGTATATATACACAATGGAATACTACTCAGCTGTAAAAAATGGTGACTTCACCGTTTTCAGCCGATCTTGGATGGACCTTGAAAAAATCATGTTGAGTGAAATAAGTCAGAAACAGAAGGATGAATATGGGATGATCTCACTCTCAGGCCGAAGTTGAAAAACAAGATTAGAAAAGAAAACACAAGTCGAACCTGAAATGGAATTGGAGTATTACACCAAAGTAAAAGACTCTGGGGTGGGTGGGTGGGTGGGGAGAATACAGGTCCATGAAAAATGATGAATGAAATAGTGGGGGTTGTATTGCTAAATGGGAATCTGGGGAATGTTATGCATGTAAAAAAAAAAAAAAAAAAGAAGTAGAAACGCAAAGCAGAAATTGCCTGAGTTTGGAGTATGGTACCAAAGTAAGAAAGCAGAAGTATACTAGAGTTTGCAGTGAGTACCTCCCTAATACTTCCTCTCCACTTTTCCAAGCTTTGGGTCCATGATTGCTCAACAATTTGTTTGGCTTTGTATGTTAACTCTCTTTTCAGTCACCAGGTTCCAGGTGTCATCAGGATGCCGGCCAGACTTCCCTGGATTGAAGACACCACCAATGTGTCCTGGAGCTCAGCTTCCCCAGAGACCCATCCTACTAGGGAAAGAGAGAGGCAGACTGGGAGTGTGGACTGACCATTCAACGCCCATGTTCAGCGAGGAAGCAATTACAGAAGCCAGACCTTCTACCTTCTGCAACCCTCAATGACCCTGGGTCCATGCTCCCAGAGGGATAGAGAATGGGAAAGCTATCGGGGGAGGGGGTGGGATATGGAGATTGGGCGGTGGGAATTGTGTGGAGTTGTACCCCTCCTACCCTATGGTTTTGTTAATTAATCCTTTCTTTAATAAAAAAAAAAAAAAAAAGAATAGGAAAGCTATCGGGGGGGGGGGATACAGAGTTCTGGTGGTGGGAACTGTGTGGAATTGTACCCCTCTTATCCTATGATTTTGTCAATGCTTTTTTTTATAAATAAAGTTTTTTTTAAAAAAAAGTAGGGCAAGATCTCTATAAACAGGGAGATAAAGAGCCAGAAATTAGTATTCTGAATATTGCTGTGCAAAATAGTCATCTATTGACATTTTTCTGGAAGTCTTTAGAAAGGGGAAAATTAGAATAAGAAGAATCATTCCGACCTCTACCAATTACCATGAAAAAAAAAAAAAAAGAAGAAGAAGCTGATACGGTTAGCATACCTACCTACTCTAGTCTGCTCACAATGGAAAAACTTTCTTTTCCTTTTTTTTTTCCTCCAGGGCTGTCACTGGGGCTCGGCACCTGCACTACAAATCTACTGCTCCTGGAAGCTATTTTTTCCTTTTTATTGCCTTTGTTGTTCATCGTTGTTGTTCATCGTTGTTGTTATTGTTGTTGTTATTGCTCTCGTTGTTGGATAGGACAGAGAGAAATCAAGAAAGGAAGACCCACCAGGAAAATGCAGGAAAATACAGTATAAAAATAAAATAAAATAAAATAAAAAAGAAAAGAAAACACAAGTCGAACCTGAAATGGAATTGGAGTATTACACCAAAGTAAAAGACTCTGGGGTGGGTGGGTGGGTGGGGAGAATACAGGTCCATGAAAAATGATGAATGAAATAGTGGGTGTTGTATTGCTAAATGGGAATCTGGGGAATGTTATGCATGTAAAAAAAAAAAAAAAAAGAAGTAGAAACGCAAAGCAGAAATTGACTGAGTTTGGAGTATGGCACCAAAGTAAGAAAGCAGAAGTACACTAGAGTTTGCAGTGAGTACCTCCCTAATACTTCCTCTCCACTTTTCCAAGCTTTGGGTCCATGATTGCTCAACAATTTGTTTGGCTTTGTATGTTAACTCTCTTTTCAGTCACCAGGTTCCAGGTGTCATCAGGATGCCGGCCAGACTTCCCTGGATTGAAGACCCCACCAATGTGTCCTGGAGCTCAGCTTCCCCAGAGACCCATCCTACTAGGGAAAGAGAGAGGCAGACTGGGAGCATGGACCGACCAGTCAATGCCCATGTTCAGCGGGGAAGCAATTACAGAAGCCAGACCTTCTACCTTCTGCAACCCACAATGACCCTGGGTCCATGCTCCCAGAGGGATAGAGAATGGGAAAGCTATCGGGGGAGGGGGTGGGATATGGAGATTGGGCGGTGGGAATTGTGTGGAGTTGTACCCCTCCTACCCTATGGTTTTGTTAATTAATCCTTTCAAGAAAAAAAAAAAAAGAAAAAAAAAAGTGTTTAAGAGTCAAAAGTCCCAGTCTTGCTCAGAAATCAGCAAGGCCATCCCTACATACACTTCGTTACAAAATTTCCATAGAATGCCTAACGGCTAAATCCCAGGTTCAATCCCCGCACCAACAAGAGCTGAGCAGTGCTATATATATATATATATATTTTTTTTTTTTTTTTTTTTCCTTCCCGAGGCACAGCCCCCGAGCGAGTCAGTCACCGCAGCCTCGGCCCGAGCGCAGGGAGCCACTGCAGGAAGGACCTTCCGCGACCCCGAGATGCCCTCCACCCCCAGCAGGCACCGCGGCCTCGCCCCGAGCTCAGGGAAACCAGAGAATGGACGACGACACAATGAGACCGGAGCAACCCGCTTCCCGCCGTCCGGCCTCCCTTACCCGGAAGTGCTGGTCCCGGTACTGGCTCAGCTCCACGTAGGAGTCGCTGCGCAGCGCCTTCAGGAGGCCACCGGACATAGTGCGCACAGGGACCGGGACGCGACCACTCCGAGCAACTCCGAGGACGCCGGGCTGCTGCGGCGACGGAAGCGGAAACGCGGAGTCGGCTGCCGAAAAGAGGGGACACCGCGCACCAATCCGAGCTCGGCGGTGGCGTCAGCGGGTGACGCGAGCCCAGGCGCGGTGCGCTGTCGAGCTCCGCCGAGCAGAATCGAGAGCAACGTGCTCCGGGGTTCCGGGGCGCTCGGAAAATTCGGGAGGATGGTTCTCCGACAGCTGCTGTCCGCCCTGCTGCATAACGCGCAGCTGGTGGAACGTCTGTCCGAGTCGCGGCCCATCCGGCGCGCGGCGCAGCTCACGGCCTTCGCGTTGCTGCAGGCACAGCTGCGCGGCCAGGACGCGGCCAGGCGCCTGCGCGACCTGGCGGCCGGGCCCGCGGGCTCCCTGGGCCGCCGCGCCGCCCGCTTCAACGACACGTTCAAGCAGGAACTCCGCCGCGGCCTTCGGGACCGCCCGGGCCCACCGCCGGGGAGCCAGAGGAATTCGGGCCAGAGCCCCTAGAGCCAGGCCGGGCCGGGCTGGCGTCCCCTGCTTTCACCTGTGGCCCAGGACCCGACCTGCGTGACCTCGAATCCGGACACCGGTCGTCGGCCGGCGGAGGAGCCACTCAGCAGAGACCCCGGGCCGAGCGGAACACCGGGTGGAGCCCTGTGATCGGACAGTTTGCGGGGACCCCTTCGCCCGACCCCCCGAAGCACGACGGCGAGCTGAGCCTGCAGGCACCACGGAGAGAGCCAGGGACCAAGTCAGAGGCCCCCAAGGGAGCTGCCCTCTGCGGACGGGACTGGGGCTCCGGGCAGGGCGAGACCGAGCGAGAGACGACCGACTTTGCCGACTGCCAAAAGCCTCCAATTAAATGTCCGAGCTGAGTGATGACCGAGCTTGTTTGGCTTTATCTGACGAGGATCGATTGGGGTTCTTTGGGGACCACAGGCCATGGCAATAACAGTTTATGCGTAGTGGGTGCTTAACTTGGTGCTGGCACTTGGCAGCTGCACTTTCCCCGTGGGTCACCTTCCCTGTGAGCTGTCTGTGCTCAGGCTCCAGGGCCCAAATCCGCAGTCACATCTGCAGCATCTCCCGCAGGCCCCCCCCCCCCCATCCCTTGGCTACCCAGCGGGTAGACTCGCTATTTTCTGTGGAGCAAGCTGCCTAGCTGCCTACCCTTCATTTTAGAAGGTCTGGGTAGTCTAAAGACTACAGTCCTGCTCAAGGACCCACCATTGTGGAATTTATTGTATACAGAAGTGCCTCTGCTAAAGATTTTATTTATTTATTATTATGCTTTAGTTTGTTTTATTATCTTTATTTATCAGGCAGAGACAGCCAGAAATCGAAGGGAGAAAGACACCTGCAACAATACTTCACCCTCACAAAGCTTTCCATTTGCAGGTGGGAACGGGAGGTGGGGTGAGGGGGGAGAGGGCTCGAACCAGGGTCTTTGCTTATTGTAACGTGTGCTCTCAACCAGGTGTGCTACCACCTCGTCTACGTATTATTATGTATTTTATTTTTATTGTCTTTTTTGTTTTTATTTTTTAACAGCACTGTTCAGCTCTGGCTTATGGTGGTGCAGGGGATTGAACCTGGGACTTTGTAGCCTCAGGCATGAGAGTCTGTTTGCTTAACCATTATGCTATCTACCCTCCGCCCTTTTATTGTCTTTGTTGGATAAAGACAGTCAGAAATCGAGAGGGTAGGGGGAGATAAGTAGTGAGAAAGAGAGGCACCTGCAGCACTGCTTCACCACTCACAAAGCTTTCCCCCTGCAGGTGGGGACTTGGGGGGAGTGGGTTGAACCGGGGTCCTTGTCCCTTGTAACATGCACTCAACCAGGTGCTCCACCACCCACTCTTATTTATTTATTTATTTTGCAGAGCCAGGGCCCTGCACATACACAATTTCTTTTTTTCTTTTAGTTTTTTAAATATGTATTCCCTTTTGTTGTCCTTGTTTTATTGTTTTAGTTATTAATTGATGTTGTTGTTGTTGGAAAGGACAGAGAGAAATGGAGAGAGGAGGGGAAGACAGAGAGGGGGAGAGAAAGATAGGCACCTGCAGACCTGCTTCACCGCCTGTGAAGCGACTCCCCTGCAGGTGGGGAGCTGGGGCTCGAACCGGGATCCTTATGCCGGTCCTTGCGCTTTGCGCCACGTGCGCTTAACCTCCTGCGCTACCGCTTGACTCCCCACATACACAATTTCACCACTCAGACCACTTTTTCTTTATTATTCAGAGAGAGAGAGAAGGGGGAGAAGCACCACAGCACCAAGTTTCCCTGGGGCGCGTGGCACCACTCTCCCCTGTGCCAAGATGGAAACCTGGGTAGCTCAGGGCATGTGCCCGACCTGCTGAGCTGTCTCTCCAGCACTGTTTGAGCATTTTGATTGAATTTCTAATAATCTCTAGGCTACACAGGGAGCTAATCATGCAACCTAGAAAATTTGAAGCTGTGAAATTGTTTAGGCTGTAGCAGCTGGGTGGTGGCACACCCGGTTGAGTCACACGAATTACTATGTGCAAGGATCTGGTTCAAGCCTCCAGCCCCCACCTGGAGAGGGGAAGTTTCATGAACCCTGAAGCAGAAGTGTTTAGGATGCAAACCATAGAATCTATACTCTAGCTTTTCACTGAGAGGGAGCTGAATCAGATGAAAGACCTAAGGACCAGGGAAGCTAGCGAGCTCATTTTCCATGCAGTTAATGGCCAAACATTGCCTTTACACCTCACTGTACTATCTTACCATCAGTTGTGCTGCTACCGATCCTCTCTTGATGAAGAAAAAAAAAATAAAAGAACCCTCAGTCTTCTAATTACCAAAGTCCTGGTTTGGTGTTACAGCCTTCTGTCTTGGTGTCAGTAGACAAATCTCTCTCAGTGGAAATTCACTGATGTTCCTTTCAGTGTGGCAATGGGGAGCCTGAAGAGCTTCTTCATTTTGCTACCTTCTCAGCCTTCTTGTCTGTGGTTATCAAAGCAGCAAAATATTAGCAATTCCCAGTCAAACCTCCTACCTTCAGTATAAGTAATCACATTCACCTGTTGAGTCATTTTAGGTTGGGGCAAAAAGGGAAGAAGCAATGCAGGAATCAGTAAGCTAAAGAAATGGGGAGTTGGGCAATAGCACAGTTGGTTAAGCGCACATGGCGCAAAGCACAAGGACCGGCTTAAGGATCCTGGTTCTAGCCCCCAGCTCCCCACCTGTAGGGGAGTCGCTTTACAGGCTGTGAAGCAGGTGTCTGTCTTTCTCTCCCCCTCTCTATCTTCTCCTCCTCTCTCCATTTCTCTCTGTCCTATCCAATAACGATGACATCAATAACTACAACAACAATGAAAAACAAGGGCAACAAAAGGGAAAATAAATATATATATATTAAAAAAAAAGAAATGAGCAAATGATTGTTGTGGTAGAAGTGTGTGAGAAATAAGTTCCCTCTGTTTCTGTAGGAGAGAGGAAAATGTGTCTGTTAGAGGTATTTGGATGACTTTCTCCACTGGAGAATCCTATAATGTTAATAGTCATCCATCAGTTACCATCACCAAAACAAACATAGTCAACGACTGCCACCTCTCCAGATTCAAAGGAGGTCTCGAAACTTTACATCAGGCTCAACCTGATGCTGTTGACTGGCTACGGAAGAAGGGCAAACACTAGAAGAAGAAGAACCAAAACAAATTCTTCTGGGGGGCCAGGTGGTGGCACACTTGGTTAAGTGCACACACTACAGTGCATAAGGACCACGGTTCAAGCCCCTGGTCCCCACCTGCAGGGGGAAAACTTCATAAGTGGTGAAGCAGGGCTGCAGGTGTCTTTCTGTCTCATCCCCTCTTGATCTCTCCTTCCCCTCTCAATATTTTTCTGTCTCTATCCAATAATACATAAATCAAAAAAAAAAAAAAGATTAAAAAAGTCTTCCCACAGGGTGGGGGTAGATAACCTAATGGTTATGCAAAGAGACTCTCAAGCTAGAGGCTCCAGGTTCAATCCCCCCCACACCACCATAAGCCAGAGCTGAGCAGTGCTCTAGTTAAAAAAAAAAAAATTCTTCACACCACTCCACTACCCTAAAGGGTCAATCAGATTCCTTCTTTGATACCACTCAGATGTAGATGCCAACACTTTACAGACATTTGTTCAGTAACCACTACATGAAATGCTCTAACAAGGGGGCCAGGTGGTATAGTGCAGTGGGTTAAGCGCACATGCCACAAAGTGCAAGGACCTGCATAAGGATCCTGGTTCGAGTCCCCGGCTCTCACCTGCAGGGGAATTGCTTCACAAGTGGTGAAGAAGGTCTGCAGGTGTCTATCTTTCTCTCCCCCTCTCTGTCTTCCCCTCCTCTTTTGATTTTTCTCTGTCCTATCCAACAACAATGACAGCAATAATAACAATGATAAACAAGGGCAACAAAATAGGAAAAATGGCCTCCGGGAGCAGTGGATTCATGATGCAGGCACCGAGCCCCAGCAATAACCCTGAAGGAAAAAGAGAAAAAAAGAAAGAAATGCTATAAGAATAGTTCCTCTTGGGAATTCTGAGGTTGTGGACTCTGGAGGGGGAGAAGAGGCATATTTGTTGGGCAGAAAAACCGTCTTCAGCTGCAATATCGTGTGTCAGTTATGCTAAGTACTGAGGGCATGAAGATGAATTAGGCTAGTAGCAGAAACAGCACAAGAACAATGAGTTGTCACTATAGAGTTTATTTAATGTTTTCCAGCTTCCCAAGGAAATTACTCAGGCAGATTAGGAAGGGTAGACACTGCATCTAAAAGAAAGTGTTGGACCTTTTGGTGGTGACATGAGGCTATGCTGGCAAAGCAAAACCCAGTGGGACAAGAACTTGATCTTGGAGTGGAGGGACTTCTAGGCCACTGCCAGATGGCACTTGCTTGTCACCATCTCCTCCACTTTCATGATCTCCATGTAGTGGATCCAGGCATGGTGCCAGGTGCCTGTGTCCATTGCAGCACTCAGTGACTGCAGCTGTAGTGGTCAGGTCTATGTACAGAGGGGTCATGCGGAGGGTGTCACAGTGCAGCTCAAGTTCTTCACTAGGATAGGATTCCTCAAACACCTGCCCACAGTGGACAATTTGCCTTGAAGACTTCATCTTCTTCAGCTGTGACATGAAGCACTAACAGCAGGATTTGAGAACAGCATGATTAGGCACAAAAATTGGCATGCAGAGGAGCAGCATTTGGCATGGGGGGGGGGGGACTGGAGGCGGGGGCAGGCAATGCTTCACCACCTCGTACTTTGAAGGGCACCTGCCTACTTCGTGGAGCTCTCTGTTCTCGGAGTCACACAGAGGTCATTATAGTTTAACTGAGGGAAATATCCAGGAGTATTAGATACTACTTATGACAGCTCAGAAGAGCAGTTGATCGGCATATCCTTCCATTTAGAATTCAGTAACATCATTCTGGTAACTTGAAATCAACTATGATTAGAACAGTTACTCCATGGAAATCAATAAATGCTACAATCAGTTTTTTTTTTTCTTTTCTCACCAAAGATCAGTTTGTCAGGCATCTGCCAGCACACCCCTGATTTTCTTCTTCCTGGGGTTGGAGCTATGACCCTAGCAACAGAGCAGTCTGCTTATGTTTGGGATGTAACTTTAATATGATCCAAGCAAGGCTTTAGCTATCAGAAGACAGGACTTGGATGTATGTGTGTGGTAGTGATGTGGGGGGCGGGGAAAGGGTGGTAGACTGGGTATGCAAGAAAACTTTCATGCCTCAGGTTCCAAAATCCCAGGTTTAGTTTCCTGCCCCACCATAAGTGTAAAAGAAAGGAGCGAGGATTGGGGAGATAGCATAAAGGCTATGCAAACAGATTTGTGCCTGAGGCTCCTAGGTCTCAAGTTCAATTCCCTTCCCCCCCCAACACTACAATAAACCAGAGTTGAATAGTGCTCTAGTAAAAAGAAAAAGGGGAAAAAAAGAAACAATGAAAGAAAGCTTGTAGTGTAGAAGGTGGGAAAATGGATAAAGCGTTGGACTCAGGCATGAGGTTGTGAGTTTGATCCCATATATCACCTATGCCAGAGGGATGCTCTGGTTCCCGTTCTCTCTCGTGAATTAATAAGTGGATAAAAAAAAAAAAAGGTAAGACTAGAAAAGCACTTAGATTTGGTCATTTGCACAGGCTTGGTCTCCTCTGTGCTGACCTCTACCTCACTGATCCTCTCTGTGCCTCCTGTTCTCTCATCTGAGATGGTAAGGGTGTGAGGAGGCACAATGAGGAAAGGGCTACAGTTGGAGCCTCTCATGTTCCTCGTGGCCTGGGGGGTGCTGTATTGGGAGGAACCACATGCCCACGTGTGTTAAGGACTTTCACCAGGTGTCGCTCAGCTATGGCGTTCATTCTCCTTCCTCTGAAGAGAGGTTTCACACATGGTCTCTGAGTTTGGAGAGTGACCAGACCACATTTAAGGACAAAGAGCTGTGGTTGCAGCAGATCCTGGTAAGACCAGTTCGTCCTCAAGAGCCAGCAGACATTGAGCAACGTATATTTTCCACTGTAACTGGGTCAGGCTGGAGAGTGAACATTTGGAATCCCTATTCTAAAAGAATGAGCTTTAAATGGCAAGGCACAGACATGTTCTACCACTTGTCTCAGGGATAGAAGTTGAAGAGAGTTCAGTGACATCGCCCAGAACTTGATTTGGTAGTCACAACACAATATTGGAAAACCCCAGGCAACACTTGCCACTATAGTTAGGGACTGGGGACTTGAAATCGGACCCTTACACATGGTAATGTGTGCACTTACCCAGGTGTGCCACCATCAGTCCATCAGTCATTCTCTCTTTCCATATACATACATACATATATATATCAGGGCACTGCTCAGCTCTGGCTTATGGTGGTGCAGGGGATTGAACCTGAGACCTCAGAGCTTCAAGCAGGAGAATCTACATAACGATTATGCTATCTCTCCCACCCTATTGCTGGGCCCGGCGCCTACACCACAAGCCCACTGCTCCTGGAGGACATTTTTCCTCCTTTTTTTTTTTTTTTTGTTGCCCTTGTTGTTACAGCCCTTGTTGTCACTGTTGTTATTGTTGCCACTGATGTTGTTGGATAGGACAGAGAGCAATCGAGAGAGGAGGGGAGACGGGGAGAGAAAGATAGACACCGCAGACCTGCTTCGCCGCCTGTGAAGCAACCCCCCTGAAGGTGGGGACCCAGGGGCTCGAACCGGGATCCTTATGCCGGTCCTTGCTCTTTGTGCCATGTGCGCCTAACCCGCTGCGCTACCGCCCGACCCCAGCCCCATTTTTTTTAATGTATAAAACGTCACACAGCCAGTAAGTAGCAGACCAAGGACCAGAACTCAGGTTCTGTGAAACTGAGCTACCTACCTTCTCTACATCACCACACTGCCATTGAGGTATCTGGGTATGCAAAGGGCTATCATGACAAGAAGAAATAAGGCATTCTGAAAGGGTTGGGAGAGGTCATTCAGGAATGTCATCATCAGTGGCCTGGGAGATGATACCTTGGATAAAGTGCTGGACTCTCAAGCATGCAGTCCAAAGTTCAATCCATGGGGTCACAGGTCCAGAGTGATGCACTGGTTCTCTTTTCTCCCTTCCTTATATAAATAAATATTTTTTTAAAAAAAGTAATATCGGGAATCGGGCTATAGCACAGCAGGTTAAGCACAGGTGGCAGAAAACACAAGGACCTGCGTAAGGATCCTGGTTCGAGCCCCGGCTCCCCACCTACAGGGGAGTCGTTTCACAAGTGGTGAAGCAGGTCTGCAGGTGTCTGTCTTTCTCTCCCCATCTCTGTCTTCCCTTCCTCTCTCCATTTCTCTCTGTCCTATCCAACAACGACAACAACAATAATAACTACAACAATAAAACAACAAGGAGAACAAAAGGGAATAAATAAAAAATAAAATAAATATTAAAAAAAGCAATATCATTGGCAGATAGTTGTCTCTTTTCACAACCAGGTGCTATTACATGTGTAGAACATCACAGTGGCTGGAAGAAATAGAGCCAAAACATTAGGTGTCTTTGATTACACCAGATCTTTTGGGGATGTTGGGTGACTTATCAGATCTTTGGTCTTTGGAGAAAGGGCGCCAGCTCTCCCAGAAGGCAATACAACCAAAGGGTATGCACAGAAGAGGCAGTGGTGGGAATTCCAGAAGGGAAAGAAAAAAAAAAAGAGAGAGAATAGGCTTAGTCCCGGTTAGAGCGGCACCTTCACCTGGGACTGAGTCTTGGGTAGTGGTTTTTCCGTCATATTGTCGGGCTTCTCCCCAAGCTCTAGGATGTGAAGGCTGAGGTGCTCCCTCCAAACCCCACTCAGCAGGGAAGACAGGGATGGTGGGTCCTCCAGGGTCAAGTGGGGAAACACGAGTGTCTCATCCTTGAGGGGGAAGCTGCACTTCTCCAAGGCAGGTCTGGCGGTGCCTGGAGTGACCACAAAGAGGCGGCAGAGCCATGGCCCACCAGTCACCTGGCAGGCTGGTTGTCTAGTGAAGTTGTTCAGGGCCTGACAGAGGATCTGGTTCTCCGTCCCACCCATGTCCACCACCTCCACCGGTGAGCCCAAACCAGGGAGGTGTAGAAGGTACCGGGGAGGCATGTAGGTGTGGGTGAACAGGAGCGTGTAGTGGGTAGGTCCACTCGGAGCTGTAGGTGCATGAACCACCTGCTTCAGGTGCTCCAGGCCAGGTACTAGCCCTCCCTGGTGCAGGCAGCCAAAGAAGAGGGCACCTAGGGCATTAAAGAGGACCAGAGCAGCTTTGCAGGGTACACGTTGTGTCTGTGAACTACAAAGCAGGACCAGGGGGACCAAGAGAGGGATCAAGAAGCGAGCTTCCTGGTGGCTAAAGGCAGACAATAGGGCCAGAGGCAGGAAGTAGAGGAGCAGGAGGTGAGACCTAGGGCTGGACGGTGGACTCCAGGCACCCAGTGCCTTCAGGAAGCCCATTTGCCCCACAGCCTGGAGGCAGGCTTCCAGCTGCTGCCGTGCCACCTGTAGGGCCTGGGCATGCAGCACTCCAAAGAGCAAGAAGCCATTGACTGCCAGGTGAGTGAGTCGCACATGTGTGCCATGTCTCGCCAAGTTTTGAGGATCCAAGTTGTAGCGCAGGAAGTTGGCAGGTGTAAGGACAAGGGTACTGAAACTAGACTGACTGGAGAAATACCAGCTGTCCACGATCACAAACACTGCTGTTGTGAGGGTTGCCCCTGGGAATAGTACCATGGCTCCCTGGGCCAGAGACTTGAAGCTAGAGTTTGTGGCTCCACAAAGGCCCCAGAGGGAGAGGGGGACTAGTGCAAAGACCAGAAAGGTGGGCCGGTTGAAGAAGCCAGCAGCCACAATCCCCCCAAGAATCCAGCTGTGCCACCATGGATCTGGAGCAGGCTTCTTGATCATAGGGCTCCAGGCCACACGGGGTGATACCAGTACTAACAACCATGCAAACAACAGTCCCTCAATGGCATTGGAGAAGGTCCTTGTATAGAAGACCAGGGTGACATAGGAACCAGATAGCAGTACCAGCGCGTTCCAGCGTTCTGCACCCCACAGTGGGGCCAGGTGGTACACAGCCATGTCCAGGGTAAAAGAGAGGGCGGTGAGCAGGAGTCTGGGCCCCACTAACAGCACATAGCCACTCACCGGACCAGGACATGGTCCCCACTCTTCCCAGAGCCTGAGTAGCCAGAAGGCAGTGCCAGAGGTCAGCAGTGGGAAGACCACTGTGCGGCAAGAATTGCTGGGATGAAATTCCCAGGGCCGTGCAGCCTCAATGCCGAGGATGTCCTCTGCAGAGAAAGAGAAGCAAAGGTGAAAGTGAGAAAGTGAGAAAGAGAAGCAAACTCAGACTATGGGAGACAAAATTCTAGGATGGCCCCAAGGTTTTCCAAACCCCTGCATAATACCTGGGACATTGAAGATGATGAGGTTATATCACAGGGAACAAATGTATGTAAAATAGGGAGATAAGCTGACTGGATATAGTCATGGTCTTTAAAAGCAAGTCGTTTTTTGTTTGTTTGTTTGTTTGTTTTTGGCTTATAGGGAGGATCTCTTTGCCAATAGCAGCAAAACTATACCAAAATGTGAAACAGTCTGCACAGAAATAGACCTCAACCCCAGACACACAGGAGGTCTGCGTCCAGATGGTAAGGATGTAGAGAAATGCCTTCCTCAAAAAAAGAAATCTAGGAGTCGGATGGTAGCGCAGCAGGTTAAGTGCACATGGCACGAAGTGCAAGGACCTGCGTGAGGATCCTGATTGGAACCCCCGGCTCCCCACCTGCAGGGGAGTCGCTTCACGGGCAGTGAAGCAGGTTCGCAGGTGTCTGTCTTTCTCTCTCCCCTCTGTCTTCCCCTCCTCTCTTCATTTCTCTCTGTCCTATCTAATGACAACATCAATAACAACAACAATAAAAAACAACAAGGGACAACAAGGGCAACAAAACAGAAACTAAATTTAAAAATTAAAAAAAAAACAACAAGGGCATCAAAAGGGAAAATAAATAAATATTTTTAAAAACTAAAAAAAAAAAAGAAATCCTAGGCCTGGGGAGATAGCATAATGGTTATGCAAAAAGACTTTCATGCTTGAGGCACCAAAGGCTCCAGGTTCAATCCCCAGTATCACTATACCGAGAGTTGAGCAGTGCTCTGATAATATAAAACAAAAATTAAAAAAAAAATTCATCACATGGCTATAAGCTATAATAAGCTATAATTGGGAGGAGCTCTCTAAGATGCAGAACTTCAATCTGAAGAGCAAGTTGTACAAAACTTTCAGGACTCTAATTCTATTATTATCCTATATTTACAATACTAAAGCAATTGGAGGTATTAAACAATAGACTATAATCTAGGTGGGAGCAGAGGTGGCTGTCTTCCTGACACCTCTAGGACCTTGCTGAGAGCAGAGCTAGTGCATAACTACTGATATATTGGAATTCAGTCTCCATAGTAACAGACCCTGGGGCTAATTCTTGGAGGAGAGCTGCAACCAGACAGTGGTATAACATGTAGGAAATTTATCTTAGGTCCAAAAGACATTTATCAAGAGTGTTAAATCCAGGTGGGCTAGTATAAAAGCTGCCCCTGAATGACAGTACGGAGATGGGGACTTAAATTCCACAGCCAAAATAAATTTGTGCCAATAAGTAGCTTCCAGATAAGAACTCATTTCAGTTCTTACCTTAATTTCAATCTTGTTGATTTCAGTCTCTGAATAGAGGAGCCACACAAGACTTCTGCTTTACAGGGCTGTCAATTAATAGTTTTAAGCTGTAGGTTTGTGATGATTTGCTCTGAGGCAATAGAACTTAATATAAAGAAACTCAGCCCTTCTGTGAGGCATGAAAGAACCACACCTGGGGAGTGAGATCTCAACGTGTCCAGGACACGTATATGGTAAGGACGAAGTCTAGAGAGTTTGACCTCTCTCCGGGATTATAATTATAATCCAGAATACAGGGTGTGAGGTATGGAATGAGCTATTTGGGTTATGGTCAAAAGTGACTTCAGTTTTGACTATGACACTTAACTTTTTAAAAATAAGAATGTACTGGGGGCCAGATGGTGGTGCACTTGGTTGAGCACACATGTTACAGTGCACAAGGACCCTGGTTCAAGCCCCTGCTCCCCTCCTGCAGTGGGGAAAGGTGTGCAAGTGGTAAAGCAGTGCTGCAGGTGTCTCTCTCACACTCTCTCTCCCCCATCTCTCTTGATCCCGGGCTGTCTCTATCCAATAAATAAAGATAATAACTTAAAAAAATTAAAAATGGGCCAGGTGTTAGCATACTTGGTTAAAAATTAAAAATTAAAAAAAATGGAGGGCCAGGTGGTGGCGCACCTGGTTGAGTGCACATGTTATAGTGCGCAAGGACCCGGGTTCAAGCTCCTGGCCCCCAACTGCAGGGGGAAAGTTTCACAAGTGGTGAAGCAGTGCTGCAGGTGTCTCTCTGTCTCTCTCCCTCTATCATCCCCTTCCCTTTCAATTTCTGACTGTCTCTATCCAGCAAATAAAGATTAAAAAAAAATGTACGCCTAAGGCTCCGAAGTCCCAGGCTCAATCCCTCGCAGCACCAGAAGCCAGAGCTGTGCAGTGCTCTGGGGTTTCCGTCTGTGTCTCTCTCTCTCTTTGCATCTCTCTCAAAACTAATTTTTATTTTAAAAATTAAAAAAAATAAGAATGTATTCTAACAGTACTTCTGTAATTTTAAAAAGTATTTATTACAGGGAGTCGGGTGGTAGCGCAGCGGGTTAAGCGCACATAGCACGAAGCGCAAGGACCTGCATAAGGATCCCAGTTCGAGCCCCCGGCTCCCCACCTGCAGGGGAGTCGCTTCACAGGCGGTGAAGCAAATCTGTAGGTGTCTATCTTTCTCTCCCCCTCTCTGTCTTCCCCTCCTCTCTCTATTTCTCTCTGTCCTATCCAACAACGACGGCATAAATAACAACAATAATAACCACAACAATAAAACAACAAGGGTAACAAAAGGGAATAAATAAATATTTTTTAAAGTATTTATTACTATTTATTTATTTTAATCTTTTTATTTTTATTTTATTTATTATTGGGTAGAGACAGAAACTGAGAGGGAAGGGGGAGACAGAGAGAGAAAATGACAGACCAACAAGGGGAACAAAAGGGAATAAATAAATAAACAAATATTTTTTAAAAAGACAGAGACACCTGCAACCCTGCTTCAACCCTCGTGAAGCTTTTCCCCTGCAGGCGGGGACCAGGGGCTTGAACACACTGCAATGTGTGTTCTTAACCACGTGCAGCACTGCCTGGCTCCTATACTTCTGCAATTAAAAGTACTTGCTTCATTGTTATCACAAAGTCTTAGGAACAATATGGCTACTTTTTTTTCTTTGCAAGTTCATGCATTTTTTGGTTGTAAATATATATGTATATATTTTTAATTAAAAAATTTTAAATATTTTATTTATTTATTCCCTTTTGTTGTCCTTGTTGTTTTTATTGTTGTAGTTATTATTGTTGTTACTGATGTCATTTGTTGTTGGATAGGACAGAAATGGAGAGAGGAAGGGAAAACAGAGAGGGGGAGAGAAAGATAGACACCTGCAGACCTGCTTCACCATTTATGAAGTGACCCCCCCTGCTGGTGGGGAGTTAGGGGTTCGAACTGGGATCCTTAACACCGGTTGTCGCTTAACCCGCTGCACTACCGCCTGACTCACAGTTTTTTAGATTTTTTAATCTTTATTTTATTTATTGGCTATAGAGTCAGAATCAAGAAGGAAGGGGGAGATAGAGAGGAAGAGAGACAGAGAGATACCTGCAGCCCTGCTTCACCACTTGCAAAGCTTTCCCCCTTCAGGTGGGGACTGAAGACTTGAACCTGGGCCATTCTGCATTGTAACATATGCACTCAACCAGGTGCACCAGCACCCAGTCCCTCCCCACCATTCTTAATTCACACAGACATGCTTATCTCACCACTAAATATGTATTTCTGCCCTTATCCAGGTTTTACTTCAGTTTGTCTTAACCACATATGTGGGGAAGTTTACCTGCCATGACCTCAGGTGACTGGAAGAACTCATCTGGGTGCACGTAGCCTGTTTGTGGAAGCAGACACCAGCCTAGGCGGAGCAAGCCTAGGCTTCCCCACAGCACCCTGGCTCCCATCTTCAGATCAAACTGCTGCCAAGACACTGGGTTAAGAGCCTAGAATGACTTCCCAACAACTGCAGATGCCATTCTGGATCCTCAGACCTGCATATACTGAAGATAACCCTGGTTAGTTACTATGACATAAATAATATCTTCAGTTGTTGAGACAAGCTTAGAATGGAACTATGTACAATACAAATATTAATAATGATCATTGCTATTTACAAAGTGCCTGCTAAGTGCCAAGAACTTTAGATATATTCAATATATTCTACTTAGTCTATCTAGTTTGAGACAGTGGGTCTCACTATCTCCATTTTACATTTTGGGAAATGAGGCCTCTGTCAAGTAACTTAAGTTACTTGTTAACCATAGTTACTAAGTGTCTAAATATGACATTTACAAGTAGGACTAGGGTCCCCTTCAAATCTGGATGGATCTCATGGCGCCGTCTTGTTCACAGGTGTCAAGAATGTCTGTGTCTTGAACTTCTGAAAACTCAGGAACCTCAATGGATTTCATCCACTTTCCTGCAAAAATGAATGACATTAACCCTAGACATTCCTTCTGACTTTTACAGTACATGGATAATTAGTGTTCTGATCTGAATGTTTGTGTCTTCCCTAAACTCATATGCTGAGACTCTAATGCCTGGCATGATGGGATTAGGAAGTAGTGCCTTTGGGAGATGTTTAAGTGCTAGCCTTTTGAACTCCAAAATTATAAGAAATAAATTTACGTTAAAAGAAGTGAAAGATGGGAGTCAGGCTGTAGCGCAGTGGGTTAATCGCAGGTGGCGCAAAGTACAAGGACCGGCATAAGGATCCCGGTTCAAACCCCGGCTCCCCACGTGCAGGGGAGTTGCTTCACAGGCGGTGAAGCAGGTCTGCAGGTGTCTATCTTTCTCTCCTCCTCTCTGTCTTCCCCTCCTCTCTCCATTTCTCTCTGTCCTATCCAACAACGATGACAACAACAATAATAACTACAACAATAAAACAACAAGGGCAACAAAAGGGAATAAATAAATTTAAAAAAAAAAGAAGTGAAAGACTTGTATACTGATAATTATGAGTCACTATTCAAGGAAACAGAAAAAGACACAGTTTTTTCTCTCCTCTCCTCTCCCGGATCAACTAGGAATACCAAAGGAGACCACCCGGACCGAAACAAGACAGGACTAGAATGACCACAGAAACCCAGTAAATCACCTGTGAGTACAAACACGCGTGGCTGGTGACAGAGAGGAGAGAGGAGCCTAAGGAGAGATTAAGTGACTGCTAACAGTTCGACAGTTTGTCAGTGGAGACACCACCTCCAGTCTGCTCCACCAACAAGGGGACAGCTGAAGGGAGGAAAGGACTCCCCAGAGACTCACCAAGTGCAACTCTGAGTCTCCATTGCTACTACCCTCAGACTCTGGAGCAGCAACAGGGAGGGACACCAGGGTACAAAGATCTAACCGGGAAACTCAGGAGAAGACCTATACCTCAGTGGCATAGCTGAGGGGCTGTGAAAGTCTCTTTGCATAACCACTGGATTATCTCTGCCACACCCTGCTTTATCTCTTGGTCAGGAGTCAGTGATTAAGCTAAGAAGCCTATTGATAGTTTAAAAGCCCTCAGGCTCCCATAGCCTACAGGGGAAAAAAAAAAAGGCTTTTAAACCACTGAACTCCAACTCAGGGATTGAAAAAACTGTTAACTTATATAAAATGGTTAAAACAACAAGAAAAAATATTGGAGACTCGAACCAGGACAAGAGTCCAGCTAAAAGTCCTCCAGAGGGTGAAGCACAAAACAACGAGTTCAACATCCAAACATTAGCTAAGGAAATAATAACAGGAGTGAATAAAGAATTTGAAAAAATTGTAATCAGAAATGCAGGAACAACAAATGAGAATATGGAAGAAAATTCTAATAATCTCATGGTTATTAGAGAGCTGAAAGCTGAAATCGCTGAGCTAAGAAGGCAACTAGCTGAACAAGCTAAAACAGTATCAGAGCAGGGCAACAAAATAGATGAACTCCAGAAAGCAGTAGAGGGCAGAGAGAATAGAATCAATGAGGCTGAAGACAGAATTAGCAAGATTGAGGATGAATTAGAGACAACTAAAAAAGAAGTAAGAGATCTCAAAAAGAGATTAAGAGATGCTGAAAACAACAACAGAGTCCTATGGGATGACTTCAAAAGAAACAATATACGCATTATTGGCTTACCAGAGGAAGAAAGAGAAGGGGAGGAAGAAAGCGTTCTCCAGGCCATAATAGCTGAAAATTTCTCTAGTCTCGACAACACCAAAGACACAAAGATTCAAGAAGCCCAGAGGGTCCCAAACAGAATTAACCCAGACCTAAAGACACCAAGACATGTCATACTTAGAATGGAAAGGAATAAGGATAAAGAAAGGATCCTGAAGGCTGCAAGAGAAAAACAAAGAGTCACCTACAAAGGAAAACCCATAAGATTAGCAGCAGACTTCTCCATACAAACATTACAGGCCAGAAGAGAATGGCAAGATATCTATCAAGTGCTCAATGAGAAAGGCTTTCAGCCAAGAATACTATATCCTGCTAGACTGTCATTCAGACTAGATGGAAGCATCAAAACCTTCTCAGACAAGCAACAGTTGAAGGAAGCAACCATCACCAAGCCTGCCCTGAAAGAAGTTCTGAAAGGTCTCCTATAAACAACCAGACCACCACAAATAGGACATATATCAAAACACTCTAAAACTCTACAAGAATGGCGTTAAAATATCTTCAATCTTTGATATCAATAAATGTCAATGGCCTGAATTCACCTATTAAAAGACACAGAGTAGGAAGATGGATCAGAAAACACAACCCAACAATATGTTGTCTACAGGAAACTCACCTAACGCAACAAGACAAACACAGACTTAAAGTGAAAGGATGGAAAACTATCATTCAAGTCAATGGCCCACAAAAGAGGGCAGGAACAGCTATTCTCATATCTGACATGATAGACTTTAAAATAGATAAGATTAAAAAAGATAGGAATGGACACCACTTAATGCTCAGAGGATCAATCAAGAGGACTTAACAATTATTAATATCTATGCACCCAATGAGAAGCCATCTAAATACATCAAACTTCTACTGAAAGAGCTACAGCAATATATTAACAGTAACACAATCATAGTAGGGGACTTCAACACCCCACTATCTCAACTTGACAGATCATCCAGGCAGAAAATCAGTAAAGACATAAGGGAGCTAAATGAAGAGATAGATAAACTAGAACTATTGGACATTTTCAGAGTCATTCATCCCAAGAAACTGGAATACACATTTTACTCAAATCCACACGGATCATTCTCAAGGATAGACCATATGTTAGGCCACAAAGACAGCATCAGCCTATTCAAGAGCACTGAAATCATCCCAAGCATCTTCTCAGACCACAGTGGAATTAAACTAACACTTAACAATCAACAAAAGATTAGTAACAGTGCCAAAATGTGGAAGCTCAACAGTACACTTCTTAACAACTTCTGGGTCAAAGAGGAAATCAAGGAAGAAATCAAAATGTTTCGAGAGTTCAATGAAAATGAAGACACAAGCTATCAAAATATTTGGGACACAGCTAAAGCAGTCCTAAGAGGGAAGTTCATAGCTATACAACATTAGGAAACAAGAAAAGGCACAAATAAACAGCCTGATTGCACATCTTAAAGACCTAGAAGAAGAACAACAAAGGAATCCTAAAGCAACCAGAAGGACAGAAATTACTAAAGTTAGGGCAGAAATAAATAACATTGAGAATAGGAAAACCATACAAAAGATCAATGAAAGTAAATGTTGGTTCTTCCAAAGAGTAAACAAAATCGACAAACCTTTAGCCAGACTCACAAAACAAAAAAGGGAGAAGACCCAAATAAATCGGATAGTAAATAAAAGAGGAGAAATCACAACAGACACTGCAGAAATTCAACATATCATGCGAGGCTTCTATGAACAACTATATGCCACCAAGCTAGAGAACCTGGAAGAAATGAATGATTTCCTAGATACCTACCAACTTCCAAAACTAAGTAAAGAGGAAGTGGATAACATGAACAGGCCCATCACAGCTAATGAAATTGAAACAGTTATCAAAAATATTCCCAAAAATAAAAGTCCTGGACCAGATGGTTTTACAAATGAATTCTACAAAACTTTCAAAGAAGAACTAATACCTCTACTTTTAAAAGTCTTCCAGAAGATTGAAGACACTGGAATACTCCCTGCCAGCTTCTATGAAGCCAACATCACCCTGATACCAAAAGCAGACAGGGACACAACCAAAAAAGAAAACTACAGACCAATATCTCTGATGAACATAGATGCGAAAATATTGAACAAAATTCTAGCCAACCGGATACAGCAGTATATCAAAAAAATTGTTCATCATGACCAAGTGGGGTTTATCCCAGGCAAGCAAGGTTGGTTTAATATACGTAAATCAATCAATGTGATCCACCACATCAACAAAAGCAAGACCAAAAACCACATGGTCATATCAATAGATGCAGAGAAAGCCTTTGACAAAATACAACATCCCTTTATGATCAAAACACTACAAAAAATAGGAATAGATGGAAAATTCCTGAAGATAGTGGAGTCTATATATAGCAAACCTACAGCCAACATCATACTCAATGGTGAAAAACTGGAAGCATTTCCCCTCAGATCAGGTACTAGACAGGGCTGCCCACTATCACCATTACTATTCAACATAGTGTTGGAAGTTCTTGCCATAGCAATCAGGCAGGAGCAAGGAATTAAAGGCATACAGATTGGAAGAGAAGAAGTCAAACTCTCTTTATTTGCAGATGACATGATAGTATACATGGAAAAACCTAAGGAATCCAGCAAGAAGCTTTTGGAAATCATCAGGCAATACAGTAATGTGTCAGGCTATAAAATTAACATTCAAAAGTCAGTGGCATTCCTCTATGCAAACACTAAGTTAGAAGAAATTGAAATCCAGAAATCAGTTCCTTTTTCTATAGCAACAAAAACAATAAAATATCTAGGAGTAAACCTAACCAAAGAAGTGAAAGACTTGTATACTGAAAATTATGAGTCACTACTCAAAGAAATTGAAAAAGACACAAAGAAGTGGAAAGATATTCCATGTTCATGGGTTGGAAGAATTAACATCATCAAAATGAATATATTACCCAGAGCCATCTACAAATTTAATGCTATCCCCATCAAGATCCCAAGCACATTTTTTAGGAGAATAGAAAAAATGCTACAAATGTTTATCTGGAATCAGAAAAGACCTAGAATTGCCAAAACAATCTTGAGAAAAAAGAACAGAACCGGAGGCATCACACTGCCAGATCTCAAACTGTATTATAGGGCCATTGTCATCAAAACTGCTTGGTACTGGAACATGAACAGACACACTGACCAGTGGAATAGAATTGAGAGCCCAGAAATGAGGCCCCACACGTATGGACATCTAATCTTTGACAAAGGGGCCCAGACTATTATATGGGGGAAGCAGAGTCTCTTCAACAAATGGTGTTGGAAACAATGGGTTGAAACATGCAGAAGAATGAAACTGAATCACTGTATTTCACCAAATACAAAAGTAAATTCCAAGTGGATCAAGGACTTGGATGTTAGACCAGAAACTATCAGATACTTAGAGGAAAATATTGGCAGAACTTTTTTCCGCATAAATTTTAAAGACATTTTCAATGAAACGAATCCAATTACAAGGAAGACTAAGGCAAGTATAAACCTATGGGACTACATCAAATTAAAAAGCTTCTTCACAGCAAAAGAAACCACTACCCAAATCAAGAGACCCCTCACAGAATGGGAGAAGATCTTTACATGCCATACATCAGATAAGAGTTTAATAACCAACATATATAAAGAGCTTGCCAGACTCAACAACAAGACAACAAATAATCCCATCCAAAAATGGGGGGAGGACTTGGACAGAATATTCACCACAGAAGAGATCCAAAAGGCCGAGAAACACATGAAAAAATGCTCCAAGTCTCTGATTGTCAGAGAAATGCAAATCAAGACAACAATGAGATATCACTTCACTCCTGTGAGAATGTCACACATCAGAAAAGATAACAGCAGCAAATGCTGGAGAGGGTGTGGGGTCCAAGGAACCCTCCTGCACTGCTGGTGGGTATGTCAATTGGTCCAACCTCTGTGGAGAACAGTCTGGAGAACTCTCAGAAGGCTAGAAATGGACCTACCCTATGACCCTGCAATTCCCCTCCTGGGGATATATCCTAAGGAACCCAACACATCCATCCAAAAAGATCTGTGTACACATATGTTCTTGGCAGCACAATTTGTAATAGCCAAAACCTGGAAGCAACCCAGGTGTCCAACAACAGATGAGTGGCTGAGCAAGTTGTGGTATATATACACAATGGAATACTACTCAGCTGTAAAAAATGGTGACTTCACCGTTTTCAGCCGATCTTGGATGGACCTTGAAAAAATCATGTTGAGTGAAATAAGTCAGAAACAGAAGGATGAATACGGGATGATCTCACTCTCAGGCCGAAGTTGAAAAACAAGATTAGAAAAGAAAACACAAGTCAAACCTGAAATGGAATTGGAGTATTACACCAAAGTAAAAGAGTGGGTGGGTGGGTGGGGAGAATACAGGTCCATGAAAAATGATGAATGAAATAGTGGGGGTTGGATTGTTAAATGGGAATCTGGGGAATGTTATGCATGTAAAAAAAAAAAAAAAAGAAAGAAAGAAGTAGAAACGCAAAGCAGAAATTGACTGAGTTTGGAGTATAGCACCAAAGTAAGAAAGCAGAAGTACACTAGAGTTTGCAGTGAGTACCTCCCTAATACTTCCTCTCCACTTTTCCAAGCTTTGGGTCCATGATTGCTCAACAATTTGTTTGGCTTTGTATGTTAACTCTCTTTTCAGTCACCAGGTTCCAGGTGTCATCAGGATGCCGGCCAGACATCCCTGGATTGAAGACCCCACCAATATGTCCTGGAGCTCAGCTTCCCCAGAGACCCACCCTACTAAGGAAAGAGAGAGGCAGACTGGGAGTATGGACCGACCAGTCAACGCCCATGTTCAGCGGGGAAGCAATTACAGAAGCCAGACCTTCCACCTTCTGCAACCCTCAATGACCCTGGGTCCATGCTCCCAGAGGGATAGAGAATGGGAAAGCTATCGTGGGAGGGGGTGGGATATGGAGATTGGGCGGTGGGAATTGTGTGGAGTTGTACCCCTCCTACCCTATGGTTTTGTTAATTAATCCTTTCTTAAATAAAAAAAAAATTTTTTTAAAAGAAAAAAAAGAAAAAGACACAAAGAAATGGAAAGATATTCCATGATCATGGATTGGAAGAATTAACGTCATCAAAATAAATATACTACCTAGAGTCATATGAAAATTTAATGGAGTCTCCATCAAGGTCCCACCCAATTTTTTTAGGAGAATAAAACAAAAGCTACAAATGTTTATATGGGATCAGAAAAGACCTAGAATTGTCAAAAACAATCTGAGAAGAATGGAACTGGAGGTATCACGCTCCCAGGTTTCAAATTCTATTATAGGACCATTGTAATAAAATATGCTTAGTACTGGAACATAAATAGACACACTGACCAATGGAAAGAATAGAAACCCCAGAAGTAAGCCCTCACACCTATGGACCTCTAATCTTTGACAAAAGTGCCCAGACTATTAAATGGTGAAAAAGAGAGTCTCTTCAACAAACGATGTTGGAGAAACTGGGTTGAAACATGCAGAAGAATGAAACTGAACCATTATATTTCACCTAACACAAAAGCAAAATCCGAATGGATCAAGGACATGGATGTTATATTAGAAACTATCAAATACTAAGCAGAAAATATTGGCAGAACTCTTTTCAATCTAAATTTTAAAGACATCTTCAATGATACAAAACCAATTACAAGGAAGACTAAAACAAAACACAACAACAAAAAAAAACAATGAGACTACATCAAATTAAAAAGCTTCTTCACAGCAAAAGAAACCACCATCCAGACAAAGACAACCATAGTGGAATGGGAGAAGATCTTTCCATGTCTGACATCAGAAAAGAAGCTAATAACCAAAATATATAAGCCCACCTAACTCAGAAAAAAAATAAATAAAAAACACACCACAAAATGGGGAGAGGATATGAACAGAATATTCTCCATAAAAGGCCAACAAATATATGAAAAAATGCTCCAAGTCTCTGATTGTCAGAGAAATGCAAATAAAAGACAACAACGAGATACCACTTCACTCCTGTGAGAATGTCATACATCAGAAAAGGTAACAGCAGCAAATGCTGGAGAGGTTGTGGGGACAAAGGAACCCTCCTGCACTGCTGGTGGGAATGTCAGTGGGTCCAACTCCTGTGGAGAGCAGTCTGGAGAACTCTCGGAAGGCTAGAAGCACAACTATCCTATGACCCTGCAATTCCTCTCCTGGGGATATATCCCAAGAACCAAACACACCCATCCAAAAATATTTGTGTCTACATATGTTCATAGCAGCACAATTTGTAACAGCCCAAACCTAGAAGCAACCTAGCTGTCCAACAACAGATGAGTGGCTGAGAAAGTTGTGGTATATACACACAATGTAATATTATTCAGCTATTAAAAGTGGTGAATTCACCTTCTTCACCTCGTCTTGGATGGAGCTTTGCCAGGCTAGCCTGAGGGTGTTTCTTCCCAGGCACGTGCTCTCTGGATTGGAGAGAACTCTGCTGGAGCCAACCTAGGCTGCTGCCTACTCAGCCACGCAGGAGAGAAACCAGGAATTCTCGTGGCTGAGCGGGGAACGCAATGCCATGCTGGCTTTATTCATCTGCATTTATACTTTACAGGAAGGAAGTGGTACGGTGTAAAAGGAAGTACGTAGAATAAGGGGGCAGAGTGGAAAAAGAGCACGAACCAGTGGGGATTAAACCAATGGGGATTAAACCAGGGCGGGTCTCAAACAAAATAATGATTATGTAAATAGACCACAGCGTTAAGCAATGCAGGGGAACCTGGCGTGACACGGATAGGAACAGAAGCAGAACTAGCCAAAGGAGAAATGTTGACCAACAGAGCTTAAAGGAATCATGTTAAGTGAGATAAATCAGAAACGGAAGGATGCATATGGGATGATCTCACTCATAGGCAGAAGTTGAAAAACAAGAATAGAAAGGAAAACACAAAACAGAACTTGGACTGGAGGTGTATTGCACCTAAGTAAAAGACTCTGTGGTGGGGTGTAGGGTTCATGTCCTAGAACATGACGGCAGAGAAGGACCTAGTGAAGGTTGAATTGTTATGTGGAAAACTGAGAAATATTACACATGTACAAACTATTGTATTTTACTGTCAGCTGCAAACCATTAATCCTTCAATAAAGAAATTTTTAAAATTATGTTGTTTTAAAACCTGTTAGCCCATGATATTTTACTTTAGCAGTCTACATGGTCAAGCACCTAATATAACTGTCCTTAATGGGGATTCTCACTCTGTCGACTCAAAGGTAAGTGACAATCTGAAACCACAAAATAATGGCTCATGTATCAGCATGTCTACAGTGAACAGAAAAGCAAGACATTTTTCCCACATCAGTGTTTTGCTGGGCCTTTACACCTGCATGATTCCACTCCTCCTGTTAATAAACAACAAACATTTACTTTTTAAATTTTTATTTTATTTTACCTTAAGCACTTATCTGGCTTATGGTGGTTCTGGAGATTGAACCTAGGCCCTCTGGAGCCTCAGGCATGAAAATCTGCTAAGGGGAAAGACATGGAAGCTGGTGCAATGGATGGATAAGGCAACAGATTCTCAAGCATGAAGTCCTGAGTTCAGTTTCCATTACATGTACCTAAGCAATGCTAATTAATAAATGTTACTATTTTAATTTTATTTTTTTATTATTGATTGGATAGAGACAGATAATGAGAGGGAGAGAGGGAGAAAGAGAGAGGGAAAGTGGGAGAAAGGAAGAAAGAGAGATCGGGCAGTGTACACTGGGTTAAGTGCACACAGCATGAAGTGCCAGGATCTGCTCAAGGATCCTAGTTCAAGTCCCCAGCTCCCCACCTGAAAGGGGGTCACTTCACAAGCGGTGAAACAGGTCTGTAGGTGTCTATCTTTCTCTCTCCCTCTCTTTCCTCTCTCAATTTCTCTCTGTCCTATTCAATAACAAAACAAAAAAAAAAAGGAAAAAATGGTCACTAGGAGCAATGAATTCATAGTGCTGGCACCGAACTCCAGTGAGGGAAAAAAAATGAGAGAGAGAGAGATAGGAAAAAAGAGAGAGCACTGCTTCATTGCTTTCGGAGCTTGCCCCCTGCAGGTGGAGGCTGGGACTTGAGTCCTTGCACACGCATGTGCTTCACCAAGTGTGCCACTGCCTACCTCAATACACCACTTTTATAGACCATGCATTGTTGCTTGAAAACATCTTATATTCTGGGGCTAGGTGGTGGCACACCTGGTTGAGTGCACATGTTACAGTGCACAAGGATCTGGGATCAAGCCCCCGGTTCTCACCTGCAGGGGGAAAGCTTCGCAAGTGGTGAAGCAGTGTTACAGGTGTCTCTCTGTCTCTCTCCCTCTCTAACCCCCCCATTCCTTCTCAATTTCTGGCTGTCTCTATCCAATAAATAAATAAAAGATAATTTTTAAAAATCCTATTTTCTATAGTTACTAGGTGTAAAATTGTGGTGGTGAAGTTCATTGGATCAATTTTTGTTAATCATAGAACTGCTTTATATTGTGGCATGGAAAGTGGTGCAGCCAGCAGAGCTGTGGACATGCAACAGTGATGCCCCTTTGCCATGTGTATGCACGGCACAGGTTTGAGCCTGGCCCCCACATTGGGGAATGCTTCAGTACTGTATTCTCTCTCTCTATTTATGTCTGGATTTTGTTATTTATTTATTATTTTTTAAAATAGCTGTTTATTTCCTTTTGTTGCCCTTTTTTATTGTTGTAGTTATTATTGTCATCGTTGTTGGACAGGACAGAGGCAAGTGGAGAGAGGAGTGGAAGACAGAGAGGGGGAGAGAAAGATAGATACTAGATACTTGCAGACCTGCTTCACCGATTGTGAAGTGACTCCCCTGCAGGTGGGGAGCCAGAGGCTCAAACTGGGCTCCTTATGCAGGTTCTTGTGCTTTGCACCACATGCGTTTAACCTGCTGCGCTACTTACTCGACTCCCTGGATTTTGTTTTTTAAACCAGAGCACCACTCAGCTCTGGCTTATGGTGGTGCTGAGAGTTGAACGTAGGCCCTTTAACGTCACTAGAGTTGTGCTGGGCACATGCAACAATGACTGTGTGTTATGAATGTTGCTCTGGCCTCTTTTTTGTTTCATGAAATAAAACAAATTCCTTAAAAAACCCAAATCTTGGGAGTCGGGCTGTAGCGCAGTGGGTTAAGCGTAGGTGTCGCAAAGCACAAGGACCAGTGTAAGGACACTGGTTCAAGCCCTGGCTCCCCACCTGCAGGGGAGTCGCTTCACAAGCGGTGAAGCAGGTCTGCAGGTGTCTATCTTTCTCTCCTCCTCTCTCCATTTCTCTCTGTCCTATCCAACAATAATGACAACAATAATAACTACAACAATAAAACAACAAGGGCAACAAAAGGGAATAAATAAAATAAATATTAAAAAAAAACCCAAATCTTTCATGCTCATATTGATTTTTCTACTGCTGACCCACAAATTATTGAAATGTGTACAGAAATAGCTCATGATATGGTGTACTCGCTAAGTTGCTGTGTAATTTTGTCAATATTTATTGAACTTTTATCCATTTTTATTTGTTCTGGGTCATTGGGGCCTCATGTACAATTAGCTTGTTTCCAGTGACTCTTTATTTATTTTTATTTTTGCTTCCAGGGCTATTGCTAGGACTCAGTGCCTGCACTACAAATCCACTGCTCCTCGAGGCTATTTTTTCCCTTTTGTTGCCCTTGTTATCATTGTTGTAGTTATTATTATTATTATTATTTTATATTTATTTAATTTATTTATTCCCTTTTGTTGCCCTTGTTGTTTTATTGTTGTAGTTATTATTGTTGTTGTTGTTGTTGGATAGGACAGAGAGAAATGGAGAGAGGAGGGGAAGACAGAGAGGAGGAGAGAAAGATAGACACCTGCAGACCTGCTTCACCGCCTGTGAAGCGACTCCCCTGCAGGTGGAGAGCCGGGGTTCGAACCGGGATCCTTATGCCGATCCTTGTGCTTTGCGCCACCTGCGCTTAACCCGCTGCGCTACAGCCCGACTCCCCGTTATTATTATTCTTGTTATTGTTGTCATTGTTGTTGGATAGGACAGAGAGAAATCGAGACAGGAGGGGAAGACAGAGGGAGAAAGAAAGACAAGACACCTGCAGACTTGCTTCACCACCTGTGAAGCAACCCCCTGCAGGTGGGGAGCCAGAGGCTCCAACCGGGATCCTTCCAACCGGGATCCTTACGCAGTTTCTTGTACTTTGCTCCATGTGCGCTTAACCCGCAGTGCTACAGCCCAGCCCCCGACTCTTTATTTTTTCCAGAGCACTGACAGCTTGGTGTCAGCACTATGAATCCACCACTCACGGAGACTTTTCCCCCTTCCTATTGTATTGAGTAGGATTGAGAGGAGAGGAGGAGACAGGGAGAGAGAGAAAAAGGGAGACAGCCATAAATTTACTTCACCTCTTGTGGGGAACGAGGGTTTGAACCCTGGTCCTTGCTCATGGTGATGAGTGTGCTTAATTGGGTGTGCCACTGCCCAGCTCACTGGCAGTGACTTCTTTTTTTTTTCTGACAAAGACAGAGATAAATGGAGAGTAAGAGAGAGCAAGAGGAAGCAAGAGGGAGAGAGGAAGAGCCCTGCATGTGGAGCCAGGAGCTTGGACCCAGGTTCTCGTGCATGATAACTCTTAAGCTCTACTATAGTATAGTTATGCAAAAATGCTTTCCTACCTGAGGCACTAAAGGCCCCAGGTTCAACCCCCAGCACCACTATAAGCCAGAGCTGAGCAGTGCTCCAGTAAAAATTAATTAATTAATTAAATCCAGCCAGAGAGAGAATACAGTACAGAAGCAGCCCCCAATGTGGTGGTGGCCAGGCACAAACCTGTGTGGTACATGCACATGGCAAAGCAGGCACCCTTCCAGGTGTGAGCTACCTTGCTACCCAAGTTCACATTTCAGACTGGACACAGGAGGCCCTCCATCATCCCCCTACAGTCCTTTCCAGTCTCCACTCACCTCTGTGTGCACAGAACTTGGTGCTCCAGAAACACTGCAGTCCTTCATTTGATCAATTTGCTTCTGGCCCAGATGTTTCCGTTCATACTGCTTCCTTTGCCAGATAAGCGTATAACACTGAGAAACACAAAGCTTCAGCAATGAGTAAACCTGTTTTTACATTCTTGCTCGGTCACTAGCTTGGGATGAAGAGTGCTCAAACACTGTGAATCCCAATCTACATCTTACCTATAAAATGGCCGTAACAATACACCTACCTGAGGGGTGTTGTCAAGGCCAGATGGAGAAAGGTAAGCATAACAAGTGGTTTATTTTGTTATCCACTTTGCCTCAAGTGCCCAGACCTCCCCAAGAAGCCCTCCCTAATCCTATTTCCACTGGTGCCTTCAGATGGTGTTTCTTCCCTTCATGGCTAAGGCCCGTCCAGGGACAGAGGTGCATTTGCATCCATCTCAGTCCCTTGGATCCACCTGCTCGGGCCCAATCTGAGGAAAGGGTCAAGGGCCAAGTCTTAAGTCCTCTAGGAGGTCGCAACACAGAGGGATGTTCAGCTAGTACAGGAGTTCTTCAGAAGAAGATCCAACTCTTGAGCTCCCCAGGCCAGGAGCAAACTGGTCCTAAGGAATTGTCTTCTGGGGTCCTAGGGGCGGGGCCAACAGCGCGGGGGGGTGGTGGTGGCAATTACTCACCTAAGCCCAACCCGGATCATAAGTATATAGACACAGCGCGCCCCCTCTGCGGCAGCGGTCCAAATCTTGCCTGGTGCGCAGCTGGATGGACGCCAGCCTCCTGGAGGAGCAGAAGGCATCAGGATAAAGGGGTAGCGCTCGGGAACTCGGAGACTGGACTGTGGGGCAGGGGAGCGGGTGCTAGTAACCTCAGTCAGGGGCACCCCGCGCGCGTGTGCAGGGGATGTGTGAGGGCAGGCAGCAGGGAGAGACCATTTCGGCTGCAGGGGTACAGCCAAGCGGAAACCACTGCGCCGGACGCGGGGGGGGGGGGTAGCTGGGGAAGAGATGCCTGCAGCGATGCGAGTCCGCCTAGACAAAGGTCTTTCTTCTCAAGTCAGAGGCTCTGGAGTGAAGCCCCTACGCAACTGCCAGACATCTTCTCAGGCTCGCATTGCCATGCGCAAGGACCTCCTCTCTCAAAGTCATTTTCTTCTTTCAAACACCTAGGCCCGCCCCTGGGCCAGAGGGTGAGAGTTAACTCCATTTTCTGGTTTTGCGCCTCATTTCATCCTCACCTCAATCCTGTGAACCCCAGCAATCCCTGCAGGATGCCCCGTCCTGGCTGCCTCCTTTTAGCTGTCCAAGTAGGCCCCATGTTTAGCCTTTGATTAACAGAGAATGCAA